>NC_136551.1:5012044-5243705 GCF_910591455.1 Pholis gunnellus
TAGCATGTCGAAAAAAGTCAAAAACAGTCATAGTATAGCATGTCGAAAAAAGTCAAAAACAGTTATAGTATAGCATGTCGAAAAAAGTCAAAAACAGTCATAGTATAGCATGTCGAAAAACAGTCATAGTATAGCATGTCGAAAAAAGTCAAAAACAGTCATAGTATAGCATGTCAAAAACAGTCAAAAACAGTCATAAACAGTCATAAACAGTCAAAAACAGTCATAGTATAGCATGTCGAAAAAAGTCAAAAACAGTCGAAAACAGTCATAGTATAGCATGTTGAAAAAAGTCAAAAACAGTCATAGTATAGCATGTCGAAAAAAGTCAAAAACAGTCATAGTATAGCATGTCGAAAAAAGTCAAAAACAGTCATAGTATAGTATGTTGAAAAAAGTCAAAAACAGTTATAGTATAGCATGTCGAAAAAAGTCAAAAACAGTCATAGCACTGGAGCCGCTTTAGCAGATACTGTGTAAAACGAAAATAGACACATGAAGAAATGTGTCTTTTTCACAATAATTAGCATTTTAGTCAGTTTAAAAAGTCAAAAACAGTCATAGCATGTCAAAAACACTCATAGTATAGCATGTCGAAAAACAGTCATAGTATAGCATGTCGAAAAAAGTCAAAAACAGTCATAGTATAGCATGTCAAAAACAGTCAAAAACAGTCAAAAACAGTCATAGTATAGCATGTCGAAAAACAGTCATAGTATAGCATGTCGAAAAAAGTCAAAAACAGTCATAGTATAGCATGTCGAAAAAAGTCAAAAACAGCCATAGTATAGCATGTCGAAAAATGTTATAATAAAGTCATAGTATAGCATGTCGAAAAATAAATAAATATAGTCATAATATACTTTGCCATAAAAATGTACTGATATAAAACGTTGATAACCTTTGTTGTAGTAGTCATACTTGTATGTGAATGGTTGTGTGTCTGTAATGTGTTTTCTTTGCATCTCTGTCCTTCAGAAAACGCTAGCGGAGCAGCTGGAGAACCTCAGGGAGGCTCGTGAGAAGCAGCTCAGCTGTCCCAGATCTCAGACAGAGGAAGCTGTAAGTATATTTACGAATACGAATAAAGTTTGCACTCATGAAAACGTTGATAACCGTTGTTGTATTTATTGTTGTAGTATTAGTAATAATAATACATGTATGTGATGCATTTTATAATGTTGTCTTCTCTTCTCCTCAGATGAGTGCAGACCAGACCTGAGGACGACGGGGTTTCTGCTGCTGTGCGGTTACTCTGAGATCTAAAATGAGAGAGTGGGGGGTGGTTCAAAAGTTGAAAATTTGCTGTGCAGCTGACTTTTTAATAAACAAAACTTCCATAACCCTCTCCGTTCACTTCTCTGAAAACCCGGGAGGAGACGGACGTCTCGACTCAACCGGGGTAGTGGACATTGACGTCCTCACACAGGTGAGGAGCGAACCCGGGAACCTAGGATCCAAACCGGGAACTGTGTCACAACACCATCAAGTCACTCACGCTTTGAACTGTTCTCTTGGTATATTTGACTTCTGCCTTTGGCTGTTAGACCTCAAAAGCCACTGCACCACATAAGGATTGAACCCACAAACTCCTGTCTTCTAAGCAGTCGTCCATCACCTCACGCTATCTGATCTGTCACTCATGTGTGTTTCATTGCATATTTGTCTCCTCTGTTTTGACTGGTTGACCTAAACATGTAACGCACTACTGAAGGTACAAACTCATAACCTCCAGTAACTCATAACCCAGCCTCACTTGCGTCAAGTCGTACATCTTCATAGAATATTTAACTTCCTCATCTTTGCTGTTGGACTTTATAATTCACCGCACCCCGGGATCGAGCCCACAACCTCCAGACTCCTGATCAGTCCTCTATCACCCTGAGCCATCGGATCTGACACGCCGACCTGCTGCAGCGTCACACATTCTTCTGCAAAAATAAACTATCACTCTTCTCTATAAAGCTGCTTCAGCTTTGTTGTCAGTGTTTCACGTGTGGAGGAAACAGACTGGACCTTCCTGAAACACAGTTAGGGTTTCATCCTTTCACCTCATGTTGTCACGCACCACTTGTGTCGGAAGTTTCACTCAAAAATCTCTGCACCTCACAAGGAGCGAGCTCATGAACTCAGGTCTTCTGAGCAGTCTGCTAACTGACTGAGCTGTTTGGTCACACCACCTTCACGCAGCTCTGAAACACAGAAAACCTCTGAAAAAAACTAACATTTAAGCTACTTTCCAACAATGAGAGATTGTTCTGCACATTTACAAATAAAACACCAGCTCACATTATGAGTCATCTTCAGTTGTGGTGTCTCTAATCGGTGGTGGAAACAGACCGGACCTTCCTGAACCTGAGTCTGGATTCGGTCCCTTCTCCTCAGGGTGCCACGCGTCACTCACTGTCAGCTACTTTTCTCGGTGAGCTATCCCTGAAGCTCGAGGCCCGTTTGTTCTGGGCTTTGTTCTCCACACTGCTGCTATATGAGCTTCTTCAAATCACACTTCCAGACCGCGAGTCGAGAACCGGGCAGCATGAGAAAACCAGGAATCCTTACCGCTTGACCATCTATGACGTTTTTAACGCTAATGATAACCTATACTAAGTAAACGATGTGAAACATGCAAACATTTAAAGAAACACAAGGTTTGATAAAATACAACATTATATACACAGTTAGTAAGAATACATATTTTAAAATAATAATTTAGATGTTAATATTGGATGTTTAAGACATACTATACTGTAAGTTTAGTATACTTACTATTGTTTACTTAGGATTAAAAACGTCATAGATGGTCAAGCGGTAAGGATTCCTGGTTTTCTCATGCTGCCCGGTTCTCGACTCGCGGTCTGGAAGTTTGATTTGAAGAAGCTCATATAGCAGCAGTGTGGAGAACAAAGCCCAGAACAAACGGGCCTCGAGCTTCAGGGATAGCTCACCGAGATAAGCAGCTGACAGTGAGTGACGCGTGGCACCCTGAGGAGAAGGGATCAAATCCAGACTCTGGTTCAGGAAGGTCCGGTCTGTTTCCACCACCGATTAGAGACACCACAACTGAAGATGACTCATAATGTGATCTGGTGTTTTATTTGTAAATGTGCAGAACAATCTCTCATTGTTGGAAAGTAGCTTAAATGTTAGTTTTTTTCAGAGGTTTTCTGTGTTTCAGAGCTGAGTGAAGGCGGTGTGACCAAACAGCTCAGTCAGTTAGCAGACTGCTCAGAAGACCTGAGTTCATGAGCTCGCTCCTTGTGAGGTGCAGAGATTTTTGAGTGAAAGTTCCGACACAAGTGGTGCGTGACAACATGAGGTGAAAGGATGAAACCCTAACTGTGTTTCAGGAAGGTCCAGTCTGTTTCCTCCACACATGTGAAACACTGACAACAAAACTGAAGCAGCTTTATAGAGAAGAGTGATAGTTTATTTTTGCAGAAGAAAGTGTGACGCTGCAGCAGGTCGGCGTGTCAGATCCGATGGCTCAGGGTGATAGAGGACTGATCAGGAGTCTGGAGGTTGTGGGCTCGATCCCGGGGTGCGGTGAATTTTAAAGTCCAACAGCAAAGATGAGGAAGTTAAATATTCTATGAAGATGTACGACTTGACGCAAGTGAGGCTGGGTTATGAGTGACTGGAGGTTATGAGTTTGTACCTTCAGTAGTGCCTTACATGTTTAGGTCAACCAGTCAAAACAGAGGAGACAAATATGCAATGAAACACACATGAGTGTCAGATCAGATAGCGTGAGGTGATGGACGACTGGTTAGAAGACAGGAGGTTGTGGGTTCAATCCTTATGTGGTGCAGTGGCTTTTGAGGTCTAACAGCCAAAGGCAGAAGTCAAATATACCAAGAGAACAGTTCAAAGCGGGAGAGACTTGATGGTGTGGTTACACAGTTCCCGGTTTGAATCGCAGGGTTCCCGGGTTCGCTCCTCACCTGTGTGAGGACGTCAATGTCCAGTACCCCGGTTGAGTCGAGGCGTCCGTCTCCTCCCGGGTTTTCAGAGAAGTGAATGGAGAGGGTTATGGAAGTTTTGTTTATTAAAAAGTGTTGTTGTTGTGGTGGTTGTGGTTGTGGTTGTGGTTGTGGTTGTGGTTGTGGTTGTGGTTGTGGTTGTGGTGGTGGTTGTGGTTGTGGTGGTGGTTGTTGTTGTGGTTGTTGTGGTGGTGGTTGTTGTGGTGGTGGTTGTGGTTGTGGTTGTGGTTGTTGTGGTGTTGTGTTGTTGTTTGTGTAGTTGTTGTGTTGTGTGTGTAGTTGTTGTGTTGAGTGCAGACTTTCCAGACCAGACCTGAGGACGACTGGGTTTCTGCTCTTCATCCACGTCGTCGTCGTCGTCTTCTGCTGCTGCGCGGTTACTGTGTAACCACACCATCACTCACGCTTTGAACTGTTCTCTTGGTATATTTGACTTCTTCCTTTGGCTGTTAGACCTCAAAAGCCACTGCACCACATAAGGATTGAACCCACAACCTCCTGTCTTCTAACCAGTCGTCCATCACCTCACGCTATCTGATCTGACACTCATGTGTGTTTCATTGCATATTTGTCTCCTCTGTTTTGACTGGTTGACCTAAACATGTAACAGTCAGTCAAAAACACTCAAAGTATAGTATGTCGAAAAATTTTCAAAACAGTCATAGTATAGCATGTCGAAAAAAGTCAAAAACAGTCATAGTATAGCATGTCGAAAAATAAATAAATAAAGTCATAGTATAGCATGTTGAAAAATAAACAAATAAAGTCATAGTATAGCATGTCGAAAAATAAATAAATAAAGTCATAGTATAGCATGTCAAAAGCACTCATAGTATAGCATGTCGAAAAATGTTAAAAACAGTCATAGTATAGCATGTCGAAAAATGTTTAAAACAGTCATAGTATAGCATTTCAAGAACACTCATAGTATAGCATGTCAAAAACACTCATAGTATAGCATGTCAAAAACACTCATAGTATAGCATGTCGAAAAATGTTAAAAACAGTCATAGTATAGCATGTCGAAAAATGTTTAAAACAGTCATAGTATAGCATTTCAAGAACACTCATAGTATAGCATGTCAAAAACACTCATAGTATAGCATGTCGAAAAATGTTAAAAACAGTCATAGTATAGCATGTCAAAAACAGTCATAGTATAGCATGTCAAAAACACTCATAGTATAGTATGTCGAAAAAAGTCAAAAACAGTCATAGTATAGCATGTCAAAAACAGTCATAGTATAGTATGTCGAAAAAAGTCAAAAACAGTCATAGTATAGCATGTCAAAAACAGTCATAGTATAGCATGTCGAAAACAGTCAAAAACAGTCATAGTATAGCATGTCGAAAAACAGTCATAGTATAGCATGTCGAAAAACAGTCATAGTATAGCATGTCAAAAACAGTCATAGTATAGCATGTCAAAAACACTCATAGTATAGCATGTCAAAAACAGTCATAGTATAGCATGTCGAAAAATGTTTAAAACAGTCATAGTATAGCATTTCAAGAACACTCATAGTATAGCATGTCAAAAACACTCATAGTATAGCATGTCGAAAAATGTTAAAAACAGTCATAGTATAGCATGTCAAAAACAGTCATAGTATAGCATGTCAAAAACACTCATAGTATAGTATGTCGAAAAAAGTCAAAAACAGTCATAGTATAGCATGTCAAAAACAGTCATAGTATAGCCTGTCGAAAAATGTTAAAAACAGTCATAGTATAGCATGTCAAAAACACTCATAGTATAGTATGTCGAAAACACTCATAGTATAGCATGTCAAAAACACTCATAGTATAGCATGTCGAAAAATGTTAAAAACAGTCATAGTATAGCATGTCGAAAAATGTTTAAAACAGTCATAGTATAGCATTTCAAGAACACTCATAGTATAGCATGTCAAAAACACTCATAGTATAGCATGTCAAAAACACTCATAGTATAGCATGTCGAAAAATGTTAAAAACAGTCATAGTATAGCATGTCAAAAACAGTCATAGTATAGCATGTCAAAAACACTCATAGTATAGTATGTCGAAAAAAGTCAAAAACAGTCATAGTATAGCATGTCAAAAACAGTCATAGTATAGCCTGTCGAAAAATGTTAAAAACAGTCATAGTATAGCATGTCAAAAACACTCATAGTATAGTATGTCGAAAACACTCATAGTATAGCATGTCAAAAACACTCATAGTATAGCATGTCGAAAAATGTTAAAAACAGTCATAGTATAGCATGTCGAAAAATGTTTAAAACAGTCATAGTATAGCATTTCAAGAACACTCATAGTATAGCATGTCAAAAACACTCATAGTATAGCATGTCGAAAAATGTTAAAAACAGTCATAGTATAGCATGTCAAAAACAGTCATAGTATAGCATGTCAAAAACACTCATAGTATAGTATGTCGAAAAAAGTCAAAAATAGTCATAGTATAGCATGTCAAAAACAGTCATAGTATAGCCTGTCGAAAAATGTTAAAAACAGTCATAGTATAGTATGTCAAAAACACTCATAGTATAGTATGTCGAAAAAAGTCAAAAACAGTCACAGTATAGCATGTCGAAAAATGTTAAAAACAGTCATAGTATAGCATGTCAAAAACACTCATAGTATAGTATGTCGAAAAAAGTCAAAAACAGTCATAGTATAGCATGTCGAAAAACAGTCATAGCATAGCATGTCGAAAAACAGTCATAGTATAGCATGTCAAAAACAGTCATAGTATAGCATGTCAAAAACAGTCATAGTATAGCATGTCAAAAACAGTCATAGTATAGCATGTCAAAAACAGTCATAGTATAGCATGTCAAAAACAGTCATAGTATAGCATGTCGAAAAAAGTCAAAAACAGTCATAGTATAGCATGTCGAAAAACAGTCATAGTATAGCATGTCGAAAAACAGTCATAGTATAGCATGTCAAAAACAGTCATAGTATACCATGTCGAAAAATAAATAAATAAAGTCATAGTATAGCATGTCGAAAAATGTTATAATAAAGTCATAGTATAGCATGTTGGAAAAATGTTATAATAAAGTCATAGTATAGCATGTTGAAAAATAAATAAATAAAGTCAAAGTATTATATATAGTTTGCCATAATAATGTCAAACAGGAGGTCTGGTGTTCACTCTGTCTGTGGGAACTCTGGAGGAGTCTCCAGAGTCCAGGTTTGTCCAAATCCTGCATATTTGTATCAATTCTCCACTTTCCTGTGTTAATGCTAACTAACTATACATTATTGTTGAATGGTTTCTACTACTGACTGTGTAGACTTTTTTCCAGTTATAATTTAAGCATCACACAAAAGTATAGACAGAAATTGAATATTTGATTTTATCCATATTCATACAACAGAGTGATAGTATGTGGTAACCATCAGGGGCAGCTTAAAAGGTACAATATACAGGAGTGGGTGCATTAATATAGCAACAGACTGTGACAACACCGCCGTGGAAGCGAAGCACCCACCCTACGGTTAGCGCTGTTAGCACAGTTACCTCAGCCGTCGGCCATGTTGAGCGTCCTTCGGAGGCAATAGATGAACTCCAAATCTCATACCAAGTACCTTTAATTGACAACCAGTGTAACATGGTTCAACTCATTATCTTTTTATTAAATACAACACATGTGTGACATGTAGGAGATATACAACATGGACAGCATTCACTTGGCCGCTTCTTCAAGCTTGGGCTCTGTAAAAAAACAAAGAACCGTTAGTGATAGAAATCTCTGAATGTCACGTATTTAAAAACAGTCAAGTCATTTTAAGCATTTTATTGTAATTTCAAAGCTGTGGCCGATCACAATTCATGATTTTACCCACTCACTCACTCACTCACGGTACACAATGTAAACCAACATAAGCTCAAACTAACCTGTGAATGTGATAGTAGGGAACTTGGCGAGGTCTCCTCCGCCATAGAGCCTCTGCAGTTTGGTTACCTCTTCGGACACGTTCTTCTGGTAAGCTGGTCCGGCTTCCACAATGCCACCCGAAGACCTGCGGTGAGCCAAGGCATCACATAATATTCAATAGATGAGCGTGACGGCGATGATGGAGAAGTAAATGCAGAAAGCAGCAAGGACTGAAATTCAAACGGCATGCTGAAGAAGCCAAAAAAGTAGCTTTTGTCATTTTTTTTTTAAGGCTAAACTCTGAGTGTCTATCTTTTAGGGATGCCGCAAGAGAATGACTGATTAAGATGTGGTTGGTATGTTGTGGATGTTGAGCTCCTCATGTCCAGCCAGTGGCTTCTTCAGCGAATATGCAGCTGGTTACTGCAGTCAGAGATTGACCACAAATGACCCGACACAATATATAGCTGGCGCAAAATTGATGCAACACAGGGGATAAAAATCGGCCACTGCCATCGGCGAATGTACCTTATTTGCCGATGGCAGCCAACATGGCGAATATCGACAAAACGATTCATCCCTACTGTCCTCATATCTGGACTCTGATCAGTCCAACAACGGACATGTGGGTATTTGACAAGAGTTATACATCATCTACTGACTTGCTCTTGGTTTTGTAGTCCCGGATCTTGTCCAGGAACAGCTTCTGGATCGGGTCGAGGTCCTTGGTCCGGTTGAAGAGGACCGCAGAGAGCCCGATGTTCCTGCGCAGGGTCAGGCTCACGGCGGAGCGCAGCACGGAGGACAGCTGGAATAAACGGTGAAGCGCCATCTGAAGGAACAAGAATGCCCAACAGTTACGTTACGTTGTTATCTGGACAACGAGCTGTGCCGTTGGTTAGCTGGAGCAAATAATCGTTAAGCGCTAGCATTGCTAACGTTCGATGAGCTGCCGTCGTACCTAGCTAACTATAGCTGAATGACTTTGAATTGGCTAACATTACATACTTAACATGTGCCACGTTATATTGTTACTTATAATACTGAAACAAATATTTAGTTGTTTCAACACCATCGTGCAAAGTTCATTCTAGCAGCTAGCTAAAGATATTGTTTGCGTCAATCACACACCTGCTAATGCTAACATGCTAAGATAGCTTTAGCTTTCAAGTGTCCTAAGTAGTCTGCAGTAAGCCATGCTAACGTAACACTCACTAAAGATAACATTTATTCATCAGTATGTACAGTTATGACAAATAGGGCACAGTTACATGTTTAATTGCATTTGTTTTAAACCTCAGTAACGTTACTCACCTTGGGTTTGACACTTTCAGTACACGATCCAAGTGTAGATGGATGACCGCGGTGGATTGTGGGTGTTGTGGCATTCGTGGACGTCAACATGGCGCCTCCTTTGCGCAGCGCTGCGCATATATAGGTTGACCTCACATGACACCAAATTATCCCAAATCGACCAGAGCGGAATATGCAAATAAAAACCATTGAATTTAAATAATTGTTTTACAACATCTGTTGCTGTTTGACTTGTGATAATCACACCATAAGGCACAATGTAGTATGGGCATTTCATTAACCTCGGGAACATATAATCTTCTACTTTTTATTTAGACTTTTCCCACTGCTATTGTAGTTTTTACTTTTACTGTATGTAATTTCACCATGGCTAAGGTCAGGCACCCCAATCTAAAGAGTGTGGATGCGGTCGACCTAAATCATAGATTTGACTTCAGTTTAATGCAAAGTAATTTAACTTTAGGCAAGAATACCTGGGTTCATCTGTGTCATGAAGCCCTCTGATGTGTCCATGAGCAACACACTGAATCCCGGTCAGCTCCAGTGTGCGGTTTTATGTCTGAGACTGACCTCTCCTCTCCTTCAGAGTATCATTTTTCACATTGACACCTTTCCAATTATTAATACTAAAGATCTAGACATCAAAGTATTAGAATAAAACAGGACGCACGAAGAAAGCTGGTGTGCGTTAAACATCAAAAACACAACGACACAGCATTTGTATGTACATTCAAAACTTTATTATGGAATACAGTGTAGAAAGCGTTTTCCCAGTCAATGCAAATGGCCTGCACAATATTACACAGCGGAAATCGAAACCAATATTTAACCCACAGAAAAAAAAAAAAGATAGAAAGAAAATCCTGCTTCCTCTTCTACTCTACTGCCCTCTGTTGGGCTTCTAATGAGCACACTCTGAAAACCAAGGACCCACCCCACTGCAGCCTCCATATGAACACCATTTCCTCACAGATCTTACTCGCCATTAAATGTATTCAGAGTGAGAGGTGACTGTATTTATTTCCATGTAACGTTGGGATGGTGACAAACCATTAACATGAGCTGACTGAATGAAGACGAACGGGAGACTCATATTTCATCCCTGCTTTCACATCGCTGCCCCCTGACTCGCTTGCGGCTCTCTCAATGGTGAACGCCGACCATCTAGATACAGGCGACGGCGCACTGCCTCCCGAGGAGTCAAGTGTGCGTTGATGGCGGAGAGGTGAGCAGCATGCCTGGAGGGAAAGGAAGGCAAAGGAGGGAGGGGAAAGGAGGTGCTGGGGAGGGAAAATCCATTACAGGCTGGCTGGCTATCCATCTGGAACTGCAAGTCATTTCCTCTCTACCTTGCCCTCTCTTTCCTCCTCCTCCTCCTCCTCCTCCTCTCAGCACTCCACTTGTTCTACCAGCAAAATGATTACCAAACCAAAAAATAGACCGTCGGCTTACAACTGGACGAAACACCAGACTGAGAATGAGAAAACATACACGCAGAGATAATCCTAACCCATCCCCCATGCCGGATGCCTCCCATTTTTTTCATTTCCTTTCCCGCTCCCTGTAACCTTCACGCCCACAACATGCCCTTTTCCAGAAACAAAGCAACATGAAATCAAATAAAAAGCAAAAGAAATAATAGATATATTTATATATAAGGGGGTGATTTCTGAGAGCCCCCTATGCATGAGGATTTTTAACACAATATATTTCAGTGAATGAGAATAATATACAAACAGAGATGAAGCCAGCCCCCCTCCTGTAGCTCCAGGAACGTAGCGTGGTTTTAAAAAAGAAAAGAAAATAAGAAAGAAAAGACATGAGGAACACACTTAAATTCCAAAATCACAGATCTCTTTTAAATGTGTATTTTACATGATATCAAAGCAGAGCCCGTTCATCTAGATTTATATATATTTTTTTCCATTGTTTGAAGTCACGTGACCACGAGAAGATACTAAATGTACAATCTTGCTAGAATGACAATCTATACGTGAGAAAGGATCTCAAGAGAGAGCAGCGTTAAGATCTTGGTTTGTTTTTTTTTGTGTTTTTTTTCCTCCAAATCCTGTTGTCATTGTTGTCATGCACTACATAGGAACAGCTAAGACTTCAGCATTACTTCAGTAACATTACACGCAATTTAAAAAAAGGACTTTACATCGGTTGACTTTTTTTTCTTTTTTTTCTCTCTCCTCCGTTTTCATTCTTTTTTGAAAAAAAACCTTGAAACGAAAAGAGAAAAAACTCTAAAATAAAAACAGCTCATTCAGAATACATAGTTATTACCGTCGTCATCAACATATTCATTATCATCAGCATCTCCAAATATCCTTAAGAGCCTCGTGTGACTTAACACAGCGCAGCTATCGTAAGAATGCCTAAAGAAAAGAGGATGGAGGGGAGGGATAGAGGGGAGGGAGGGAGGAGGGAGGAGGGAGGGGGTACTCCAGTGTAGACTGTACACAGTAGTGCAGTAGTGGTGCAGTTAGTGGGGAAACAATGGGCTTCATTTAGAACAATTCATTGCCCGATTTAGGCCTACTTTCATCATATAATCATTACAAAGAATATGATAGAAACAAATGAATATGTCCAAAGTTTGAATCATGATTTCTGCAACCAATTTTTGTCAATGAGGCCCAGGGTCAGCGTGCGCCTAAAATCCCACTGATCCAGTGGTCAGATTTGCCTACACAAGTCCACACCGAAAACTGTCCCACGGCAAAAAAAGAAAGAAAAAAAAACCCGACTATGCACTGGCCCTGAATTCAGCGTGGAGAGAAAGCGCTTCTTTCCCCGGAGAGAGGGTTTGTTTCAAAGCGCTGGGCGGGGCCTTTCTCTCTTTCCGTTATGTCAGCAGGCCCAGACGGAGCAACGTGTAAAAACGCCTTCTTTAATTAAAAGGCGTCTCGCTCCGATAAAGTGAACTGGCTTGGCCACAGCGTCCGCCCAGGCAGAAATGAAAGCAAACCCCCCCCGGCTACAAGTCGCTCCAGGCATGGTCGTAACCGACTATTTCAGTCACTCAATGATCTAAGACACACTGCCTTGTGGAGATGTTGGGGTTATTCGAGGAGGGGGTGGGGGAGGTTTGGGAAGGGATGGGAGGGGAAGGGAGGGGAGGGGTTTGATGTGTGGGAGGAGATGTCTGTGTACACGTGACAGTCTCCTCAGTTCTGCATCTGCTCGAAGAACTTGTAGGTCGGGTTCTCGTAGCCGTTCTGCTGCATCTTAGACAGGTGGCGCTCCTCGGGTGTGACGGCAGCGTCCACCTGGAGGGGAGCCAGAGAGAGAGGGTGGGGGGGAGGTTAAACACACACACACACACACACACATACACAATGTGGTGTTTACAAATGTAAAGACAAACTACATTTTTAAGACCTTTTTAATGCCTCATTGGAAGAGTAATCGGCAAAAATAAAGAAACACGGCCGCCATAACCACCGCATTTTTTAAAAATTAAACGGCTAATGGAAGTTCTGGAGTGATAAATGAGGATACTTAGAAAAAAGAGGCAGGAAATTAATTGTTAACTGGCATTAATCCCCTCAAATTTAGTGAGCAGAGTGTACAATACCATCCCAACTCCACATTCGACTCTGACAACACCTGTACACCCGATTCATACATCCACAAATACACACATTCATTACCGAGGAGCAGCATGTGCACAGCAATCACCCCCCCACACACCAGATTGACGGCGTCTAGAACAGCTTGTGTGCGCACACACACACACACACACACACACACACACACACACACACACACGCACACACGCGGGGTCAGCCGCTTCCCACCTCGATGACTCCGTGGTGGATGGAGGTGTACTGCTTCTTCCTCAGCATCACCAAGGTGATGACGATCACGGTTGCTATGACGACGCCTCCGACCATCAGGCCGATGATGGCGCCCTTGTTGGAGCCCACGTCCTCGGCGAAGAAGACCTGCGGGGAGTCGAAGGACACCACCTGATCGGAAACCGGCGCGATGGTTTTTCATAGACCTTCAATGCACACCAAGGACTCTCATCGTGCACCGTGGACATTATGCGCTATTGTGTGCTTGTGACACTGCTGAGTAGCGAGTGCGGCGTCAGCGCAGCAGGCCTGAGAGTTAATTGTGCTCAGATGGTTTGCATGTTACGTCTCCCAGAGATCCAATGTGCTTTGAGTCGCCGCGTCTAGTTTCATTCCACCATCTTTGAATACCACTGAAGGAGGAGAATGCTGCCGGCATTCAGAGTTACAGCCCATTTACTGCTGTTTTCGTCTACCCAAAGCATTTTGCAGTGCATGCTGTGCATAATTACCAGTACATTTCCCGAAAATGTACCTGTGTTTGTCATTAGAGAGGCAAATTTAGCTCGAAAACAACTGACGGGGAACAAAGACGCAACACATAAGAGCACATCGACAGTCTGTAAGGTGACTTGTTTTTGAGAGGGGGTTTTTTTTCATGGTGGAGAATTTTGGCTGTTAGGTGATTTACAGGAAGCAGAGCACACCATAAAGCGACACTGATGCAGTATGACTCAGCTCCAACACAATACTAAGACACGTGATTAAAAAATAAAAAGCAAATGAAGGCTTCAGCTCCTCTGTCATGGATTACGCTGCTCCGTGGGAATAAATAGAAGCAAATGGCAGCTTCTGAAGGGAGGAAAACAACCTATGCGGACGCCAGCAGGGATAATGGGACGGAAGCCTTCGCCACCGCCACTAAACTGCAGATAATCTGACAAAAACACAGCTCGACTTCGAAGCGCTGCTACCTCTGCTGGTGTCAAACACTGCAGCGAGTGTGGACTTAATTTCAGGCTGGCGAGCCTCCTCCAGAGGACTCCTGCAGAGCGCTGATTGGGGTTACGGCGAATATCAAATGAAGGAGCTGACTCAAGGAGAGCAGCCTGACGCACGCCGGCTGCTCGAATGCAAGAAATGTGATATGTAATAAAATGCAGGGATTAAAGAGATTAAAGCCTTTAGGTGAGAAGAATAAGGTACGCGGATTTGGATTTGACAGAGGACGGAGTGAGGTTTTTTGTGCTGGCGTTACAATACTGGATGAGATTAATGAATGAATGCAGAACTGGGTTAGCGCCTGGTATCGTTTTTAGCACTTATGGCTAACCACAAAAATACACGCACACACGATCAGAGGCCGGTGGAATTTAGAGAGGAGCAGAAGTGTGACGCACGCATTACCGCGGTTGTCTCCACGCCTGTGTGTGTGTGTGTGTGTACTTGCAGAAGGCAGAGTGACTGCATGTGTCCGTAAATTCACCTTCATGTGTGTGTGTGTGGTGTCCCTTCTCTCTGTCTGGTCTGCAGATACAATGGATCGGTGAATATCAAATGAGCTTGCTCCCTGTCGTGTGTTTACCAGTTTCTGGTGGTGAACTTCGTATTCGGTGCTCTGCCTGTCCTCTGTCTCCATCCGCAGCTCAGGAACAGCTTCCATCTTCATTCCAGTCACTGGCAAAGGGAAGGAAAAGGACCATCTATTATGGATGGTGACACTCGGCCGCTTTCCCCTTCTTAAACTCACTCGCTAAAGCGGGACGGACAGCCGAGTGTTGGCTGCGACAGCGGCATGAATTGAATATAGCCCATATATAGCACAGCATTAACAGCACAGTATGGACTCTGTTCCTGCGTCACAAATCTAACAACCCCGGCGAACGCCTTAATGGAGGTCAAGTGGAGTTGGCTGTGTGCAAACAATGGCGGAGCGAAGGAGAGGTAATGGAAAAATACTGTGCTGACTCTACTTCAAAGCAACCTTTTAAGAGGAGACATTACTTAACCAGAAGAAACATTTGATATTATTAGCCTGAAAGCTACTTTAACATAGCAATAATGGTGAAAGTTAATCTGAAGCGGTGTACAATAAACAGTACCAACCTGGCCGTGTGGGAATGCCTCTGTCAAGACTGGGGCGAGAGTCAACTGGCTCAACTAGAGAGAGAGCAAAAACATTTTGGGTGTCATTTTTGTTTGTCAACTTTGAACCAAAATGTAACCGACAACCCCCGGTGCTTCAGTAAGTACCCTGGTTCTCGGTGTTGGGCTGGTTGAAGCTCTCAGGGTGGACGAAGCCGACTCCCCCCAGGCCAAGTGTGTCCTCCTGGGTCAGCAGGTCGGTCTGGCCGTCCCCCATCTCCTGGTCGGGCATCAGGGCGTCGTTGCCGTAGCTCACCCTCACGTCCGTCTGCAGGTTGGCCAGCTGCTGGGCCATCTCGGTCTGCTCCTTCTGCAGAAGCTCTGGACGGAGGCAGGGAGGAAGGAAGGAAGGACAGAGGTCAGAGGACGCGAGGGAAGTGGAAGTAGACAGAGGGAAGGAAGGAAGTCTCACTTCATTTATCAAACTTCTTGTATCTTGTCAGTTAGTTTCAACATAAAATGCTCCCTATGGTGAAAATATGATTGTGTTTCTATTTATTTGTGCTTAAAGAAAATATTTTATCCAACTGTTGCTCAACCAGGAGGGACAGACGGCCTCCAAGAAATGTTATGGAACGCGGTGCTTTTTCTTCTGTGCATGTTTGTCCCGGTGTGTGTTTTGCCGAGGCAGCGCAGACTGTGACAGTCTCCGAGACAGAGACACAGATGGCTGCGTGACGCACTCAACTCCAATAAACCCAAAAACACACAGAAAACATAGCGATTGCAGAAGCGGGAGGGAGGGAGGGAGGGAGGGAGGGAGGGGATTTATCTTCCCGCGGAACAGTTTCATTTGACTCCGAACAGAAGAATTAGGCCAAATCGCTCCCATGCCCTTATCAACACAAAAAACATTGCATTTTTGGGGCGAGCTGGAATTTGGAACATTCAATCTCTCCATAACACAATCAGGACATTGTGTCTTCTAATATATCTTTCTCATGCCAGGGTCAACAGTCACATTTGTTTTGTCTTGTCTCTCTACCGACACTGCTCTCTCAGCTCAAACCACCTTTCCATCTTTCTCTTAGTTTCTACTATGAATTGGATTCTATTTTTACACACATGTCATGTTTTAGAGTGAAAAAAACGAGCGTCTTAATTGTCACAAACTCACCAACTTGGTCCTGGATGTCGTCGGCCACGCCGGGCACCTTGTAGAGAAGTCCCAGAGACTGGTTCATACGCTCCTCAATGACACGCAGGTGGGTCAGCACCTTTTATACGCACATAGACATAGGTAAATACAAAGAAAAAAACCCTTCATAATACATGGAGTAAAGTGGCAAGATGACATCATTTACAAGGCTACCTGAGGTCTGATCTGCGCGGCCTTCTTGGGATCCACCATGCGGACGTGTTCAAAGTGTTTGAGGGTGTGCTGCCTGTCCTTCTGCTCCGCACGCACATACTTCTTCAGCAGGCTGAAGACGTGGCGAGGCTGCAAAAGACAATGACGGGTGGTTAGGAGCCGGAGGAAGGACGGGGCGATATATTCATATACAACGCAATCCAAAATCAGTCAGCGTTGCCGAACGGTGTATGTATATATCGTACCCTGGGTGGGTCCTGCTGCAGCGCCGTCAGGTAGCTCTCCAGAGCCAGGCGGCGGCGGTCATTCAGCAGAGCCTCCACCCGGGCCATGTGGGTCTCCACCAGCTGCTGCCGCTCGCTGGCCGCCTCCTGCTCCAGCGCCTCCACCTTCTCCTGGAAACGCTGCACACATTGCAACATATAGGTAACATTTTCTTTCTTTAAAAAAAAAAAAAAAAGGACGCGACGCATGTCCTGTATGCGCATGCATTACCTGGATGACGGCCTTCTTGTCTGCACGGGGAAGATTCTTAGCTTCCCTCTCGGCCTCCTCCCACTCTCTCATCACCTGGGTACAGCAAATTGAACGCAACTTGTCAATCGGCTGTATCTTTGCACACGTTCGGCCACAGGTTGATTTTACACTTGAGGGAAACATCTCGTTGCTCTTTGTGGTCTTTTCACGGCTGTCCAAATGGTAGAAAATCTGACATTTTACACGGCTTTGAAAAGATAACATCTGAGCTGCAGGGGGAGGGGGGAATATCAGCTCCTTCTGGTCTGTGTAAATAACCCTTTCTGATGGAGAATGTTGAAATGGTGGAGTGTCTGCTTTTTAAATCACAGGGGGATTTACGTGCCAGGTCAAAGTGCAGTGTGACGAAGGAAGCAGAAGTCCCAAATCAACAGTTTCTGTTCCCTTTTCGGTCGGCTTCGCCCGCTCTGACTCACTGGGTGAATTCTTTAGTTCGACCCAGGCCTTTACCAAACACATGACCTCAAGAGTATCTGTAAGGATGAAGTGAACTGTGTGGAATCCGATGATACTGCGGCTGTAGCTACCCACGCAAGAAAAGCCATCTAGAGCGGTGCACATACTCTGGCAACAAAAAAAAGAAAAGAAAAGGAAAATAGCGCTTTTAGAGCCACTAGGTTGTTATTGCTCCTGTCTGGAGCTTTGAAACCGTGACATTGCTGTCGGACCATCTGGCTCTCTGCCGGAGCGCGAGCCGGTTGATTAAAGAACACAATTAAAGTTGAATTGGCTCGGTCGGCTTACCCGGGAGGGATTAAAAAAAAACAAAAAAAAAACGCACCTATTCGTTTTTACTTGACACACCCTTTCTCCCTCCACTTTCAATTGATGGGGGGAAAAAAAAAAAAAATCTTTGTCCTCTCTCTGCAACAAAGGAAATCCACCTCTCTGTTCTCCCTGCTCAGCCACCGTCACGGATTCATGTGTACACAGTGACTGCTGATGAGCTTTCAGTCTGCTGAACTATCAAAACAAACAGCAAAAACATAAAATCCTCCCTCCTCATTTATTCCCTTTCCTTCCTTCCTTCCTCTCCCCTCTCCGTCAGTACCTGGGACATCCTCTCGCGATGCTTGGCCTCCAGGCTCTCTTTGGCCTTCTGGAAGTGGGCGTGTTCGTTTTCATCAGCAGGCGTCTCCAGGTAGTGGTCCACGGCGTCGGGGGAGCTGGGCGTGGCTGTGGGTACTGCGTGAAATGGAAGTAGAGGGAGAGAAAGAGGAGGCAGGTGGATGAAAAGACTTTCTACTGCACGCTTTCACTTGGATGATCTGGGGACTGGCTCCGTGTTTTGAAAAACACAAACCACAGAGCCTGAAATGGGTTAATATAGGGTTAGTGTGAGATCAGGAGAGAAGGAAGATGAGATAGCAGCTGTAGCTGGAAGCCAGCACCCTCCAAAAAGCAATCAAATGAATGCTTCAGATGACCCGTAGTCTTTTGTAGAATAGGGACAAAACCCATCTCTCACTTATATAACTTCATTCAGAGCGTGATGCGGCTCACATGCCAAGAACACCGACGCTGGAATTTATCCTCTGGGCTCAAAAGCAGGGACTGGATTTTGGTCGACTTAGCAGCAAGAAACAGAAATGGACCACATACAGCGTGAAACCTGGATTTAAATCCGTGGAAAGTTGATTATCTTCCACAAGTATGCTATCAAGAGTGGTTGGTAGTACTCGTGTGCGTGTGTGTGTGTTTGCATGCATGCGTGAAGGTCGCACGTCATGTGAAATCGGTTATGTCTGATGAGAGCGCATGACTGCACAAGACACAACAACAACGGAGAGATGTTATTCACTTTGACCCAAGCCCGAGTGCTTTTGTTAGCCTCCATTCCTCAAAATCATTTAAAGGATCAGTTCTCCCCAATTAAGATTTCTCACTTGCCTCTCGTGGTATCATGCAGAGAGTCTGGTTATTGATGGGGTTTAGAGCGGTCTATCAATGAAGTACAACTTGTGTCCTTGTTATTTTGGATAATCCCTCAAATACACTGAATGGTTTTTTCATTGGGACTATTTATTTGGTGGAAAGTAATGAAAATTGATTGAGGTCGGTGATAATGTTCTTTTTTTTTTTTAAAGCTGCACTTTCTCACCTCCACTATACTCCGCAGAGCAGAAATCCCAAACCTAAGCACGCATGCACACACACACTATCGCACGTAAACACACACCGTGGATCAAATTAGATCACAATATACGGAGATAGCATGACTCCATTTTGCTGCAGGGCAGATCGTGCACTTCCTGTCTGAGATGCGCGTGCACACACACACACACACACACACACACACACACTCACACATATATCAAGCTAGGTCACTGAACCTTACACAACACTAAAATCAGCATCAGAGGCAAACACTTAAACCGCCTTCCGCTCCCCATCTATAACACAAAACTCCCCTCTGCGCGCAGCGCGCAACACACACACACACACACACACACACACACACACACACACACGGTAATGAAAAAAGCCAGAAGAAAAATAGGTTGGCAATCCAAGACTGAGCAACTATTTGAGATCCAATCACTTCCCTTTGTGACTGAATGATCACGCCTGGCTCATCAGCAAGTGGCGAGAAGTACTTCTCCTTTTAAAGCCTTCGTCTTTCAGAAATAACCTAAAGGCCAAATATAGCAACACGGTGTGAAAGCCATCAAGCAATCATCCCCATTTTCAGCCTCGCCACCGATAATCAATCATCACAATGTGATGCCGAAGGCGGGTATCCAGGAGCGTAATGACGCATTGATGAGTATTTCCTTACCGCTACCTAGTGAACGTGTTGCATTTTTCTAAATTGCAGCAGGGTAATTTGACATCTGATTGAAGCGAATGCAATGAATTAACCAGAACCTATATTTCCTCAGTGATGTGGAATAATGTAAGCAAGCCTGCAACACGTCAGGGATGTAAAAGGACAAGGTGCAGCGAGGGGAGGATTATTGTTAAAGAATTCCTGCATGGATGGTTTTAAAACTCATATTCACGTTAAAGAAATACATTAGTTTATGGCCATGAAACGACTGTAATCATGGAAAAGACAGCAGATGCTCTATAGGACAACAACGCTGTGCCCATGAGTGTCATTAAGCCTTTAAAGCAAACTGTCCATGAAAATGAATCCTCTGCATCGAAGCGCTGTAGTTGGAGCGTATAGCTTCTGGTGCCACGTTGCACGGCTTAATTCTAATGGAAACCTTATTCTGAAACATCAAACCTCGTCACAGAGGATTCAGAGAAGCCATGTTGTAATACAGGATTTCTTTTCATCGCTTTAATATTTCTGTCTCCAGCTCTATAAAACAAAACTCGGTCCAGTGGTCCAAACTGAAATGTACTGCAAAATGTAAATGCCTCACAAATAGAAGGAGCTGTGAGTGTGACAGTGACGGGAACAGGCAGCGTACAGACGGTCAGGTTGGCGACTTTAAGGATCCACGAGGGATTAGTCTGTTTTTAGTGCAAACACATTTATTTGTGACAGACACGGAGAGACGGCGGCGGCGGGGAAAAGGTGAGCCAGGAAGGGACCCGACAGGTAGGGAAGCGTCTAGAAGAGAAGCACGCCGTTAGTGGACAGCCGCTAGTGGACAGCTTGGAAAGACGGCGAGTAAAAAAAAGCGAGGGTGAGAGACAAACCCGGCTGCTGGGCGGGGTTTGCCGCTGTTCGGGCGGGACTTACTGACGCTGCTGCAGACAGACAGGCAGTACTCCTCTGAGTCAAAGTTATTCCTGTTGCCTCCGCAGCCGCCGTAGATAAACTGAGCACAGCGGCCCTCCTCGTGGTCAAAGTACCAGCGGGACAGCATGGCCCGGCACGGACCGGTCTCTGCATTGGCCCAGCACACATCTTGGAGGACACACACACACACACACACACACACACACACACACACACACACTTCGTCATCACTCACAAAGCAGTACACGGCCACAAAAGTCTCTTCAGCTCACCAGACACCATGTAAGTGCCTCATCGTTTTCTCGTCTGTTCACTTGTAAAATATGCCACTAAAATCCAAGGACGTATCAAAATAAAACGTTTTATGTCTCACACACACACACACACACACACACACACGCACACACACACACACACGCACACACAGTGGCATGTGAAGAAAGCCAGGTTTGAATTTACACATTTAACAATAAAGAAACAAAGCCGGAACAAGCAGTTCTGACGCTAATGGAACGTAGCTAATGAACGCTCTGGAATGATAGATGAGCGCAGTAAGAAAAATGACAGCTGGGAAATTAATTGCTGGGGAACATGAAGTTCAATTGTGTTGAGCAAAGCATAACAAATTGAGAGAGAAGCACGTTTTTGTATGTTGTACAACTAAGCTTGTTCCACCCTAATCCATATGAAAAGAAACCTGTCATCTGATTAAAGGGACAGTTCACCCCACAGTCAAAAATACATCCTCTTGCCTCTAGTGCTATTCATCCATCTACATTGTTTTGTTTAAATGGTTTTGGACTACTATAAGGGGACTATATGGTACTCTGCTTGTGGCGCTCAAATGACCCAGTTATACGAAATAATCCACGGACCTCGTCGTGAGCCGTTTCATGTAGGAACTAGTATCTACACAGATAAATAGCACTGCAGGTAAGATTGATTTGGGGTGAACTGTCCCTTTAAAAGAAGCCCTCCAGATACCCCGATTATGAAAACATAAAACGAGGTCTATTTAGAACAGAAGACGAGAACCAAAACTAGACACACGTAAGAAATGCTCCTCACCCCTGACGACCTCTTCCACAGACTCGGTGGTGGTGGTAGTGGTGGTGGTTGTCATGGCAACATTGGTGGTGGGCTCGTCGGCGTCATCGCCGTCGTCGAGCGCGTCGACGATATCGTCGTCGTCTCCCTCCTCCTCTTCCTCCACCACCTCTTCATCCTCCTCCCCGTCTCCATCCTGGTCGTTGTCCAGCGCGTCCTCTTCCTCCTCCTCTTCCTCGTCATTTTCCTCAGCCACCTCCTCCTCCTCCTCCTCCTCGTCCACGTCCTCCTCTACCACAGATGGCCTGGCTTCCTCTTGCTGCTCCGCTGGCTCCGGCTCCCGCACCATACTGGGAGAGAAAAGGGGGAGAGGGGGGGAGGGAGGGAAAGGGAGTAAGGGGACATATGGAGGAAACAAGAGCAAATGGGCGGAGGAGAGGTGACAGAGAGAGAGAGGGATGAGGAAATAAGGAAGGCAAAGAGGATGAATGTGAAGGAGGGAAGGACAAAGACTGTAAATTACAACCAACCTGCAGTTTTACTTCAAAGGAGAGAAATATATCCTAATGGCAAAGGTTCAAAATGAAAGTGGCAGTATCTCATCTGAGCGCTGATGTATTACTCTGCCGCTGCCTCATTTATCCGTGTATGCGATTGTGTGAGTGTGTGTGTGTGTACCTGTTGTCGGAGTAATCAGTCTCCGCTCCACCCCACCAGACGTCGGAATCATCAGCGTCCTGCTCGGCGCTGTCGGCGTCGCGCTCCGCCTCAGCGGGACAGCACACAAACTCCACTCCTCGGAAACGGTCGATGCCGCACGGCAACAGCATCCCGTAGTCGTGGAGATTCATGGTGCGGTCTCCGCAAGACTGCGCAGACACAGGGACGAGAAAGACACACACGCACACACACACACACACACACACGGGCAGAAGAATAGATCAGTAACTGTTCCTGCTCGTCGGTGCAGCAGCGTTGGTATCGGCGTGTGCTCACCTCCTTAGCCACGGTGTGCCAGTGCAGGTGGCTCTCACACTGGTCCATGCGCTCCTGGTGCAGGAACTTGCACTTGTCAGGAACGAGCAGGGCGTCGCTCACAAACTCTCCCACTGCAGCAAAAAAAAACCCAACAAAAACAACATCCATATTTATAATAATTCATACCCGATGGGCAGCGTAAAAGCATAACTGACTCCTTGTCTGTAGTAACTTGGAGTAAACACATATGTGGGCCTCACCCAGGCAGCGGTAGGGCACCACGATGTGGATGTGACTGCGACACTGCTTGCGTCCCTTCTTGCACCAGTTCTGGATGCTGATTGGCTGGTTGGCCTCCACCACATTGGTAATCTGGACCTCTGGGTACACCTACACACACACACACACACACACACACACACAGTATTATATTTATCGTAAACGAGACGAAGCTGAATGAGGGTATAGTTTCGTCTGCCTCCTACACACACTTACAGCTGCAATTATTTTGGACAATTTCTACTAATTTACTTTGTTACGTAACATATCCTGCTCCCTTACTTGAGGGATGTGTTTTTTCAGTTTTTTTATTGTTGCATTGCAGCTTTCCCAGGTCTCTGCTTGGCAGACTCGGCTGTGTTTACCTCCACGTTCCTCTCATGCCAATGCACGACATCTGCCTCTGCACATTATTCATAGTCGGCGTGTCATCCCTCTCCAAGCACATCGCCCCTCCGTCTTCATCGTGACACCACCCTCCTACGTTTCCGCTCCCCTCGTGCCTCTCCCAACGCAGAGGAAAATCATAATAATTCCAAAATGCCGGATCATCAAATCCCATTCTTGGTTTGGCGACACTCTCACATTTGCACGTCGACTCTTCTATTCGGCTTTGGGCAGAAAAAGTCTGGAGGTTCTCCATATCTCCATTTCTCTTTCTGATATTTGAAGTTGAACGTGTGGAAACAGTTTGAACCTGGGCCCTCAGGCTGATTCGGTGAGCATTTGTTTGTTTATCACTGGATTTGTTATCGGCGGTAACAATGGAGGACTTATCTTGCATGCTTTTCGGAGAAATCTCATTATGCATCACTTCTGCTTATCAGTAAACTCCCCTTTTTTCATTTTTTTCCCTCTTACACAGTGTATTCATGCAGGGATCACCTACAGTACACTGCTGGAATATTCCCCAAAGGAATGTGGTCTTGTGGTTGGAGTTTTGTTTTCGGCCAAACAACAACACAGAGGTTCACTGTGTTGCATGTGGTACGTTCGGTTAGCTTCACGCTGCCTAATTAAAAGCCATCCAGAGCTTTTAAAGTAAAGTCACATGGACTTAAGCAGCTTGTTTACTGAGCCGAGTTTCGGCATCATGTCATCCTGCCAAATTAGGGATTTCGGTGAATAAAAACAAATCTGCTTGCAGTTCCTGCTACCCACTCATGATGCACTTCTGTGCTCTTATATTCTCTCGAACCAGCAACAACACATTCCTCCGCTCTAATATCTATCTAATAGTTTGTGCTTTGGGTTAGTTGGTTCGGATTGTAAAGAAGACAGAAACTCATGCATTGTTTTGGTACCACCAAACACACCAAAAAATTAAACTGTAAATCTGCCAGAAAAAGAAAATGAAGATCGTCTCATCCTGCTTGCTGCACTGCTACCCGCTCAATCATTGCAATTTGCTCTAAGAGACTCAGCTTGATCGCTAAAATGTAAATGATCAGACCCAAAAAGAATCCAACTACAATGCCATGACTGTAAAAGTTTATCATCGAGGCTTATTGCGCACTCAAAAACAAACACTGGGTAATTACAGTTTGAGTATTTCATATATCGCAGCATACGTGGCCAAATGAGAGCCGTTTCCAAGGCATGTCACGCACTACAAATGATTTCAAACGGTCTGGGAGGAAATGACTTCTCTAACCCCTGCTGCAGCCTAAAAGACACCGTTTTACCGTCACACTATTATGGTTTGTTCAGTACTATCTGCACCCCTTTAGGCTTGTTACTATAATACATACATTAACGATTCATATCAGCTTTAAAAGGGTGGATTAATATGATCCTGTAATATCAGACTTAATTAATTCCACAGGGAGGGGGGGGGGGGGGGGGGGGGGGGACAAACAAGTTAGACCACTCCCACCACTTTACCTCCTGGCAGTACTGCAGGATGCCCTCCTTGGTGCCGATGCAGCTCTTGGTGCCCGAGGGGTCCGGCTCCCACTTGCCGCTCTGCACGTTGATGTGCATGTTGAGTTTGCCGCAAAACATGGCCACCTGGGGCTCTGCCAACAGACCCATAGAAACATCTGTAGGCACCTAGTGGGGGGGGGGGGGGGGGGGGGGGGGGAGAGAGACAGGCAAGGGAGAGATTTAATGAGATGTACCGCTCACGTCTTCTGGAGCACTTGCGCTGAAAAATGCAAGACGGATGCAATTAAATTTCATTACTCAGATAGAGGGGGAGGAGGGGAGATTAGCGTGTGTGATGAAAAGTTAGATGAGGTAAGCTGGTTTAAGATGAGAGGAGAGAGAGAGAGAGAGAGCGAGAGAGAGAGAGAGAGAGAGAGAGAGAGAGAGAGAGAGAAGAGGAAAGCGAGAGGAGTGTAGGAACAGATTCTCCTCCTCTCCTGATTCTATTTCACATTGTGGGTTTCATTTCTGTGCTCCTATAATCAGGCATCAGATCATCACGTTCAAGGCCTCGGTTCATGTTTGCCATCGGGTGTTGTCAAGTGTTGCCAAAGATCTCACTGAAGAACGCTAAGAGAACAGAGCGAAAAGAAGGCATGGAACGTCAAAAATCAATAGCTTTGGAGGAATAAATTGCCTCAAACAGGCCTGGAGCAATCCAATACACCCTCTATTGTTTATGATGTCCACGCACAGGCACACACACACACACACCCACTCACTCAATGTGCAATGCCATTTATGGGAAGAGTGTACATCTCTGTGCCCATGCTGGCTTTTTCGTAGACGGTTCGGTGTTTATATAACCCTCTGTTGATTCATTTTGGGGTTTGTTTCTCTCCGTCAGTGCAGCGACACAGAGAGCAAGCTGCCTGCAGGCGAGGGGAGGGTGTGTGAGCAAAACATGTGTGTGACAGAGGAAAGCCCGCCTTTGGCATGAATGTATTAATTTACGTGTTAATTTCTGTGTTGGTTTGTGTGTGTGTGTGTGCTGTCTGCCTGCATAAGGAGGTTTTGTGCTCCCGCAGGAGAGGAGGCGCAGACAAACCACTGAATGTCTGCATTGTACTGGCAAATGAGCTAGAACAAAATGGGAGGGAATACAGGAGGGGGGGGGGGGGGGGGGGGGGGGGGGGGGAGAGAAGTAGAGAGAGGGAGGGGGAGGAGAGGGACTGTCGCCATTGTGTGCTCCCTAATCTTGTTAATGGTTTTGAAGGCCCTGGCAGGCAAACAAATGTTGTTTTGTGAGACGGAGAGCATATTTTTTCCTCCAGACTTGATTCTCTCCAAAACAGCCGGGGGCATAAAGTCCTCTTCCAATCTGAGAACAGCTAAAAGGGGAAAGGGAGGGGGGGAGGGGGGGAGGGAGGGAGGGAGGGAGGCAGGGGGGCACATCGATGTAGCTCAATTTGAAGTCGAAACCTCAAGTGTTTGGATCGATTTAGCAGGCATGTATCTGGTGTATCGGGGGAAAGATAAACTCTGCCAGCTTTCATTATATTGAATTTAAAAGATATCGACAGAATTTACACACTTGGCAGAAGGAGACCAGACAGCGTTCTCTGGTTATTATACATTTTAGAGTGCACTTAATATTTTGTGCAGCCTCCATAAGTGAAGCTGTAAGGGTTGCTATGCATCCACTACCAGTAAACACAGGCTTTGTTGTCATGTATTCTAAACAGCTGATATGGAGCATATGATCCGCCGGACAAAAACACGTTTACGGCAGTCAAATGAGGATGAAAAGATCACAGATCAGCGCACAGGTCCAAAAGTTCGCAGGTCAACATGCTGCGGGAGGGAATCAGTAAATCCCGCCTCAGCTCCAACACATGGCAACTTAACACTGGTGGCAATCAGTGTTGACACCGGGCCATCTGCACCTCGTCGGGTTATTTAGAGGCTTTGCGGCTCGATTCCCACACGGCCATCTGTGAGTGAGGAGCGCCCAACGGGGGGAGCAGAGCCGATCCCGTCCCGCTCATTAACAGTTAAACCCAAGGGCGAAGTGGGAGCCTAAACTTTTCAAATAATCTTTAAAAAAAAAAAAAAGAAGAAAAGTTGTGTGCTATCTTTTAATTAATTCACTTTCCCGGTGCCCGGTTTCATTTTGACCTTATCCGCTCACCCTCTGGCCTCTCTCTGTCGCTTATTGAAAGAGATAAACCAACTTCCTCTCTGCTCGAGGCACAGGTAGTTAAATCGGAGCCAACTGCTCGCTGACATTCAAATTCTTTGTGTCGTCCTCTTTTGGCCGGCAAATCATATCCTCGCCAATCGCTCCTTCTTCTCCTTCCTGCGTCTCAGCCTTTCCACCGCTATCTCTGCACCGCTCTGTCTTCTTCTGAAGCAGGAGGAGGAGGAGGAGGAGGAGGGGATCAGCCAAGGCTTCGCTGCAAGCTTATAAATCAGAGTCCCAGGATGATGGCGGAGGCAGGAGCGGGAGGAGAAAGTGAGAGGAAGAACAATAACCACAATGGCGAGAGACGGGGAGAGATTGGAGAACAGATGAATTGGACAATAAGCCTTCGGGCTCGAGT
This sequence comes from Pholis gunnellus, assembly GCF_910591455.1. NCBI lineage: Eukaryota > Metazoa > Chordata > Actinopteri > Perciformes > Pholidae > Pholis > Pholis gunnellus. Next base: position 5,039,481 of record NC_136551.1, read on the forward strand.
AGAAGGTCAAGCGCTCTGTGAAACCGAAAAGGATGTTAGGGATGGAGGGCCAGGGACAGAGAGGGAGGCTGATGGAAAATCACGGGGAGGCTTTAAAATGGGAAAAGAGTGGTAATTCTGGTGTCAGAAAGAGGGATTTTTTTACGTCTCCGGTCAGTTAAGCTTGGTGCCGGCTTCGTCGACATTTCCCAAAAAGATCCTCAGTGGCAGCAACGCCACTGATTATACCGCGTGCCGAAATAATCACTGCAATCACGACGGGAGAAAAGATAAGAGCGGTGGGAAGAGGAAATGGCTTCTTTTTCAAGCTAGAATCTACTCTGAGCAGGCAACAGATGGACTCAAAAGAAAAGCCAGACTGACAAATGGTGAGACACGTCGGGCGGCAGAGTGGTAGACAAATGTATATCGTAAGAGGAGACACCAGGCTTCCCTCTTCTTCTCCTCCTCCTCTCTCCGTCTTTATCCTAGCTCAGCCCTGGTTCACATTACTGCCAGTCTACCAGCCGGCAGGGAGAGGAAGGAGCTGTAATCTGGGCACTGAGGATTAGGACGGCAGCCTGGTCAGGAGAAATATCCCCCTTTGGTCTCAATCTGGCATGATAGCCATCACCGGAGCGACGGGGAGTAAGCCAAGGGGGAGATGATCCATCAGATTGACCCCTGAGTCAATTAAGAACCCCCCCCGTCCCGTCCCGTCCCGTCACATATTGCTTAGCGAGCTACTTCTCCCCCCAGCACAAATTACAAGGGATGCAAATAAAACCCTGATCCATCAAAAAAACCTTCTCCAGCTTCTTGCCGCTCTTATTAATCATGCTAGTTGATGAAACCCCACGGGGGTTGACAAAAAAAAAAATGAGAGCAAAAAAGTTGCAGTGGAGAAAAAGCTGGCAACGCCCGAACAAATTCCACCATAAAAAGCATTTAAGGAGGGTGAGATTCATGGCCGTGTTTTGGTGCGCTACTCGGAGAAAAAAACATGGCAAAATCGAGTCAGTCACGGAGAGAAAATACAGACTTAAGCTAGCGGGCCTGCTGACCCATATGGGACCACAAAATTAAGTTGCAAATAGCCCGTGTCCAAGTTGTTAAAGCTTGGCATGCCATGATGGCTTTTAAACTACACGGAGCGTTCAATGTCCTCATAATAATTTGAGGTTGAAATGGAATTAGTTCCCCCCCCCCCCCGAGGGAGGCTCATAAAAAGGAAAACAGACACTAAAGAAAAAAAGACACAAAACAGACAAACCGACAATCTAATAATGTAATGCAATAACATCCAAGTTTGTCGTACTAAAGCGATTAAAGTCAGATTATTTGCTACTGCAATTTGATAGAGTGGGTCGCTACTCCAAGGAGGTTTACCGCGAGCTCACGGCCTGCGGCCCACGTGAAGCGTCCACCCGTGCGCGTGTGTGTGTGCGCGTGTTGTGATTTTGCAATCACAGTTCCCATCTCAGACGGGCGACCCGGTTCCACAGCTGGGAACCGTGACCCAGATCACATCCAGGCGAACCCGAGACACACGCAACGTGATCTTCGCCTCGTCATCGTCCGCCTGAGTGTCGTATGTTCAGCCGTAAAAAGGATTACTAAACACGTTTATATCTAACAAAAAAAACCCCTTACAAGCCTGTCCTCCCCTTGGACTATTTTGACTTTGGGAGAAATTCTACAAACTCAAAATATTCAGCCAGAAAAAGTCCTTTATCGTCGGAGTTTCTGCCCCTCGCCTCTCAGAGGCGAGAACATTCTCATCGATCAACGCAACCGCGCAGCACTCCCCGTGTGTAGGAGTTTGTAAAGACACAATAACTCTTCTTCTCCCTTTATGTAAAGTCCCATCTCAAAAGTCATTTTGTAAAGGGACTGTAAAATGTGCTGATATGTGTGAATGAGCCCGCTTACGGCTGGCGCCCCTCACAGATGAGATCGGCGGATAAAAAAAAAGAAAAAAAAGCCGGGGAAGATGTTTATTACCCATTAAATGTAAATGGGGGGTTGTCAGAAAGAGAAATATCGCATCAAACACTTACAAACTGCAAATATATCCATTCTACACACACACACACACACACACACACACACACACACACACACACACACACACACACACACACACACACACACACACACACACACACACACACACACACACACACACACACACACACACACACACACACACACACACACAGACAATCTTTGAAGTGTCCCCCCATGGCTGCTGGTCCTGCGGTGCTATTAATTGTGCAGTCTTATCTGAGTGGCCCAGGCCTGCCATGGGGAGTTGGAGGTGGTGGGGGTGGTGGGGGAGGGAGGGGTGTCTTAGATCATCTCTCATCCCACGGGGGGATCTCCCCCCCACGGAGAGCGAGATGTGTCGCAGGAGCCCTACACACACACACACACACACTCTCTTTGACACACATCTTTGGCTCAGTCCAAGCTAGCAAGCTAACAAGACAGGGCTCTATTGTCCGGGCTGGGACACACTGAGCGACAAGATAATGTCAACTGGTGACACGGCTGTGTGTGACTCAGACACACAATCGCTGCGTCGACGAGACAAGAGGCGCATCTCCTCCTGCGAGTGGCAGTGACACAATGCAAATAAGGCCTTTATTGTGTTATCGCTGGCAGCCCTTAAACATTTACGAGCGGGATAACGCGTTATGTGACACGGCAAACTTATATTGCCTCGCCCCCGGGGTCGTTCATCAATCAATCGCGGTGGAATCGAGCACCGGGCCCCCGGCTGTCTGTGGGGTTGTTTACAAGACGCATCGCAGTGGGGAATGTGTTTGCTTAGCTTGGGAGGATGTGTGACGGCGGAATTAGATAAGACTGGCGAGGTGACAGACGTGCCCGGCGCTCTCACGCACAGCGGCCAAGACACACACACACACACACTCTGTAATCACCATGGCAAGCAGGCCCTGCTGTTACTTAAAACCTTCAGATCGTCTTTGACTGGATTTAAAGTGAGACTGCAATGCTACCCCACTCTGGTGTGTGTGTGTGTGTGTGTGTGTGTGTGTGTGTGTGTGTGTGTGTGTGTGTGTGTGTGTGTGTAAAGCGATCTGTGCCTGATTTAGTGGGAAGTGTGTTTCAATGATTACAGGGCAGCCAGACCCTCCTTCCCCCCCCTCCCACGCCTTGCCGGACAAAAGTGCAATTACAGAGCAGCTGTAATATCAGACAGAACGCCTTTCTTCAAATAAATAAATACACGCTCTGAATATGTGAAAGAAACAAGGGAATAAACATCTGGATGTGGGATGGATTGACTCGAGCGCCTCAAGAAACACAGAATGCGTCTCAGATCTGTTGTCAGTTTGGGAAAAATATCGATCTCCTCGCTTGCTGGGCTTAAGAAGGTCAAACTGGCACAATGAAGCGGTTCCTTCAAGTCAAACGACCAATCAATGAAGTGACCCCCCCCCCCCCCTCCCCCTCACATTTAGAGAATCTGCCGCCGTGCCTTTTATTTCTCCGTCTCGAAAAGTTCTCATCGAGTTTGTGCGGCGGTTAGTTTGAAGCGTCATCTTCATTCATATTCAATTCAAGCTTTTTGAAATCTGATTAGAAGGGTGTAAGAACTCATGCCCATTTAATTTCTCTCGCCGTGATGGGGGGGGGGGGGGGGGGGGACTCTCGGTTTCCTTAGTAATAATCACCATGGATACAGAGCCTGCTCTCAGCCCCGAGGGGACTGCCTGTTATAACCCCCCCTCTGTCATCGCTGTGGCAACCCGAGGCAACACCATTATCCGAGTCACCTGGGAGGAGGAATTTCATCAGCAGGGTTGGTGCTTTTGTGTGTGTGTGTGTGTGTGTGTGTGTGTGACCTGCATGTAGCCGGGCGTGCATGCAGGTGCGTCTGTGTGCCGAAAAAGCGTAATGACCGGCTCATTCAGTAACGACCTGCTAAACTGCCTCTGACCTCAATGGTATTCAACCGGGAGTCACCCGACAGTGGGCCGCCAATATACACAGATGGAGCAGTGATTGCCTGCACACACACACACTGATGATACCTGCAGTGATCACACTATGAACTGTGGCTACTGGGATCAGAAATGACACAAAGCCGTTGACAGAAATAGCTTCATAACGGCTGTTTTTTTTAAACCATTAAAACCTCAGCGGTGCTGCACGTCGACTGCGTCCTCTTTGTGTCGCGTTTGCATCATCAGCATGTCGCCGCGTCATACGCCACACATGCATGTTGGCCCCGTGGCCGGATGCGTACACCCTATACGCTCATCGTCATCAAAAAGATTCAACATCTGTAGCAACAGCCTCGTCATTCTCCAATTAGAACGGACTTTTCCTAATGTGTTTACTTGCATCAATAAGGCTATGGGCAACAATTTTTGTCCCCAGAAAGCCATTTAAAAAAGGCTGATACCAGAAGCCTAATAGCGTGTTTACAGCTGCATACAAATGATTTGCGGCCGGATGAGCTCATCCGTGTTGCTACTAGGAGTCACTGTGAATCAGGGCCCTAGGGTGCTGATGGGAGTGTTATCTGGAATTGTCATCGGCGGTTACGCGCACCTCCTCCGGGGAGGGCCGGCAGGTAGACAGGAAACACAGTCAGCTTAATTCTAAATCAAATGACTAACTGCTAAAACAAGGAAATTATGATTAATACCAGCTTAACAAGGAGAAAATTCTATTTCCCAAATCCCAAATCTAAGAGACTTGGGGGGTTTTTTCTTACAGAGCGCGCTGTCGATTCCAACATGAGGGATTTTCTAAACAATGGCTTCCTACCGCACGCACAGCTAGTTCTGCTGGCGACTGTAATAACACAGGAAGTCCGCCTCTTGCACGGAGGCCAAACAGGAAACCGATCCAGAAATAGCAGGGCACAGTCAATAAGGCCCGTCCATTTTCTGACGCAAACCTCCATCTCGCCCCTCTCTTCTCGTTCGCACACACACACACACACACACACACGCACACAGCTTGGCATTTCAAACAAGTGTTCCAATTTCACACTTGGACTCCAGGAGGACTTGTCATCTGCAATTGATGGGCGAGTCGCCCGACTCGGTAATAGTTTCATAAACCCTCCGAACTGTGACTCTCAAGCCGAGGGCACATCAGTAACACGCTGTATGGATGACACAGCGTTTCAGGAAGAAGAAAAAAAGAAAAGAAATAAAAGGCGAGAGTGCGAAACTGCTCTGGTGGAAAATGGTAAAAAGGAGGGAGCGAGGGAGGAATGGGTGGGAAGAACGACGGGAATAACACACAGCGGCCTAATTATAGTGCAAGTACCAGGCACCTGGGGGAAGGCTCCGGCGCTATGGAAGCCCTGAACACCCAGGACGGGGAGTGGAGACACAGGAAAGAGACAAGTGAGAGGACGGGGGGGGGGGGATCATTTCTGTAAGTGGAGAAATATAACCCTCGAAGAAACGAGGACCCCCGCGGGTATTTTTGTGTGCGAAACGAAAAGGACTTCCACAAGAAACTCTCTCAAGACGATTCTTCAAAAATAATGAGTCGGCGAACCTCTGCAGGAATCAGCGATGCGGCGGCGTCTGAGTGTGCGTGCGTTTTCATGGAAAGAAATAAGCGCGTCGAAATGTTGGAACGATGGAAGCCAGGAGAGGAAAACAAGACCGCGGAGAGTCGAGCTCCACTGTGGTTCCAGGAAATATTCATGTGGTGGAAGAAATGGTTTCGAATGGAAAAGCTTACATTTGGATTTGTTCGTGAAACTGCGGAGATTAAATAAATAACAAAAGGGCTTGTCCAATTCTGCTCATAGACACAAAACAAACCATGCAAATACTGAATCCAAAAACCACCAACCACACTTCTAATACCCCTACTTGTGTTTGATGGCTATTTTAAGTTTTTAATTTATATTTCTGACCTTTTGGTCGGGAACATCGACAGCATCTGGCCCACGTCTGGAGTCGGCAGTGGCTGGTGAAGCTCTCTTTGACATGTGGCTGACTAATTCAACTCAGATATTGAATAAATTCCTTTCTGTGGGCACTAATATTATTTGAAATTGTGACATTTTGTTATAGAAGGGATGTAGTCTTTTACCTAAGCCTTGTTATTGACAGTCGGGGGGGGGGGGGGTGTACAACATGTGCAGCATGCCACTCTAGTTCTCTCTAGACTGACTGAATTTGTGAAGCCACTTCATGTCAACGCACTTCACCCAGAATAAATGTCAAAGTCGCAGGCACAATAGTGTGTGCGTGTGTGTGTGTGTGTGTGTGTGTGTGTGGGGGGGGGGGGGGGGACCTCCGCTGGGATGCTCAAGCTTAGAGGTGAGCTGATGTTTCCTTGGTTCGTTACACCTCCAGTCTGGGATCCAGCAGAGAGGACACGAGCCTCACAAATGGAGTCAGACACCTCCGAGCGGCGGGGGCGGGTACGAGTCGCGGGCGCGGGGCGACAAACACGTGACATATCATCATAATGCAACAAATGCACACTTACATTTATATACCAGACTCATCCATCACACGTGGTCGGCCTTGGGTCAGATTATTACAGCCGACGGGGTCGTATCTCAGGGGAAGGTCGGTCGCAACGCGAGCGCAGCCTTGACTTGGACTCGTGGCACTTGTGATGGAGATGCGACTATAAACACATTGGTGCCTGAACAACAAATGGCAGGAACATGCATCAGATGGAGGCCGTGTGTGTATGAATACAGTGCGTGTGTGTGTGTGTGTGTGTGTGTGTCGCTTCCCCGCTGATTGAGGTGAACGCTACTCGATGCTGCTGCCGAGTAATTGCGCAGGTCGGAGCGACTCGTTCCCCGGCTTGTTATTCACATTCCGTACCAACAGCTGCTTACTCAGCAGCGGTAAAAGGGAAGAGCACTGCTGATGTTTACAGATGGGGAAATAGCGGTGCGATGGTGATGAATGGAGATTGACTCTAATATGAGGAGTGGGGGGGGGGGGGGGATTGTTACGCGTTTGACCCAGTAGAGTGGGATACTTAAGCGACATCTCCATCCAGGCCCTCCTCGCTGTGAATCAGAAAAGTTTCTCCGACGAAGCTTCTTATGCCATCAGATACTTGTTGGATCTAATCGCACCTCCCCGGCATTCATCCACAGTATCTCAGTCAGAGGCCAGGTTGCACTGCACAAAGCGGGCCTTTGAGCTACGCAGTGGCCTGTTACCACTGAAAGCAGCGCTGCCAGATTCCTATCATGCTTTGAAATGGGGGGGGGGTGTTACCTTTCAGTAGGAAAACCCGGTATGGACGCACAAACTCGGGAGAGTGACGATGACACCAACACAAAGACACTAGGAGAAGAGGGTAACACGGAGGAGGAAGCAAAGTTTAAAACAGGTGAAAGCATCTTCGGTGCTCCAGAGAACAACGAGCGCACCAGCAGCGCCATCCTCGTTTTTTCCGGGACCATGACGACCAAAACAACAGTATCAAAAAGGTCAGGAATTCTTTTCTCCGGGACAGACAGAGGGAGGGGGGGGGGGGGGGGGCATTAATTGGGGAGCGCTGCGGTGTCATTGCTGTTGTTGACACAACCAAGATGGACAATGTGCTCTGTTTGGATTTTTTTACAGCCATCTATTTGCACCACTGGGCTGAGCATGAAGGATTGTTTTTTTTTTTTTTTTTAAAAGCAGGGAGCGCTGGAGACAAACTCCTTTCATGTCTCATTAAATACGAGGACATCCAGTCCTGCCACGGGACAATGTCCACTGTTCACTGAGATGAGGAGAGACGGGCACATGGAGAGCGACACACTGATAGAACCACAGAGACCGGTGGGACCGGTTTTTCTGCAGCTGCTGATTATTTTTTTCCACATTGATTTATTTGTCCTGTTCAAAAGATTTATTAGTAGTTCGTCGAGTTCTGAGAGCAAAGGGGTCGTGTTTAAATTGCTCATTTTGTCCAGACAGCAGTCCAGAACCCAAAGGTATTCAATTCACCCTTGAGAAACGAGAGGGAAAACGACCGCATTTTAGAATCGGAAACAAGCAAGTTTGGCAATTTTGCACACTTTAGATTTACTGAAATGAATCTTCAACTATCAGAATTGCTTTTTGTGACTTGAAATGCGTCGTTTTGACCCAACAACCAACTCAAAACACATTGGAGAAGCCGCTGAATTTTAGCCATTGTTGCTTGAAGAAAATTAACCTAAATCATTAACCAATTATCCAAATGGTGCCGTCGATTTCCTGTCCAGGGACAAATCAATTCATTGATCGTTTCAGGTCTGGAGATGGCATCACATACATGTCCAACAGGAGCCACTCTTGAGCTTGATAGCATACAAAACCCAAGCGCAACCATCAGGTATTTGGCGTCAGTCTGTCAGAATCAGAGCAAAGGCTTCTCTGTTAGCAGGTCAGTCAACAATCAGGAAATAAAGACCCAGATATTAGCCTCAGTTGACCTGATTTCAGCACATCCATGAGACATGTTTCTTTAGAATAAAAACTACCACAGAACTTCAGCCATCTATGGATACGCTGGACGCTCTGAGTTCACTCTTGTGTGCAACAAAAAGCCAAATAAGAATCTGGAAAGCGAGAGGAGATATACGTCAGCGCCAGGTGGAGTTCATCCTTCTGAAGGAGTTGAAACTGCAGCGTGAGCAGCGGAGAAGGTGCCAATAGAGAAACACTGGCGGCGGCCAACAGGCATAATGGCATTAAAGCCGCTAATAAGGGGAGCGGGCTGGTCCGGGCCCGGGGCTGAAAGACTGCAGTGTGTGCACACAAACAGACTGCCTGCACCCATCCAAGGGCCATTTCCCAAGGATTCACAAATACACAAAAGGCTGGCATCCAACTCCCACGCTCCACACCGCCAGGCCGTCTGAGAGGGGGGGGGGGGGGGGGGGGGGGGAGCAGCAGCTTCCTGCGAGCTGTGTTTGATGTGGTGTGCGGCCATGGAGGCTATAAACAAGCCCCAACAAGATATTAAAAAAAGAAACTCGTCTCATTATCAAGTCTGATTTAATCTCGCTTGTGTCGTTCACCGAAACGACTTGTTCCATCTCATTTCATTTGACATTTGTAAAGTAAACACTCCTCAAGTATAGCCACAGCTCTGCTTGATGAACAGCCCAAACTATTCATGGAGAGTCCACTGATTAAAAAGCGAACAATGAACGCCTGCCGCCACGTCACACCTGATTCAGCCGGAGGAGAAATGAGCAGAAATGGCCCGAGACAGCAAAAAAAAAAAAAAAAAACAAGAGGCCCGAATGGAGAATAACAGCCATTGTTTGGCACCATCGATCGGTTACAAGTCACTGATGGTGGACACACGGACAACGTGGAGCTGCTGCTCCCGTCTGAAACAATGTGGTTACAGGAATGTGTCATTCCTCTCACAACGGAGGCCTCGCTGTGAGATGAATGGAGGGAGAGAAAAAAATCTCAGTTGGGGACATCCCCGTGTTTTAAATGGTGTTTTCCAGAAATAAAGTTTATCCTATATAAAAGGTGGTGGGGGGGGGTGAAACTGTTACAGCATCAAGAACATGATTTCTACAAACACGTGTGTGCTGAAAATGCCTGAATTTGATCAATTATTATCACTTTTAATTTCAGTGTCATATCACTACAAGATCAAGTCCCTGGAGTGTTAAAAATAGCTATTTTTGCACTGCATATGCACAAAGCCCTATTCTTGGCAGAGGCGCTTGGGAAAAAAAAAAAAAAAAAAAAAGGATGAGCAGTGATTTTGTGAAACTAGGTCCGCTGTAGAGATATTAATAAAGAATAGCTCGTGTATAATAACGGCTATTATCACAGCAAACCCTGTGATGGGTTAGAAAAAGCAGCTTAAAAAGGCAAACAATGAGAATCAAAGCTCCAGTTGGCTTCCCAGCTTCCTGACCCTCGCTAAATGCTGCAGTGCACCGCCGCCATCTTACTTCTCTATTCTCTCTACCGTCTGACTGAAATATGACGGAGAGCGTTCACAACGTTTTTTTTTTATTTGGTATTTGCTTGAGGATGCCGTCATCTTAACGGGTATATTTGCGCCGTTAAAAAAAAGGCCAGAATCAGGCGTCAAGTCTTCATTGTGAAGCAACGAGACGTCTTATTGACTTATTTTTATTCCCAAAACACGCCCACTCCCTTAAAACGAGCCCTCGGGATACGGAAAACGACACAATATGCTTTTCATGTACGCCCTGTAATGACTTTAAATGACATTAAATGAGCCCGAATGACCCGTAAATACTCGTTTTATGACGACAGCGCTGAGACTCGTTTGCGCAGTGCTACTCGGGTACATTAATTTGTTTACAAACACTGATTACTTGTTTGTAACGTTTTTTTTTTAAATTGGAGGAAAAAGCTACTGGCGTCAATGTATCAAACAAAAGGAAAAGGAGACATTGTGGGTCCAGCTGTGGATCAAATGTGTCGGACGTTCTCGTCATTGTTACACAGAGTCTATAAATCAGTTACAACACGCTTAAAGGGAGACTTCGCCTGTACGGAGCATCGGAACAGCAGAAGTCTACTCCAAATAAATACGCGTTTATTTGTCATTATCTCGTACTTCTAGGGGTGTTGATCACAAATTAAAACCGAACACAAAATATCTAAATGTTTGTTTTTTTGGTGTTGTAAAACGGTTTAGAAATACCCACGAATTCACAATAAACTGGCCACGCTTTAACACAACACTTCCGGTTTGAACCTTCAACATAAAGCTCTTTATTCATACAATGGGCCACACCAACTGTGTACAGTAAAGTAGCCAAGTAAACACAATGTATTCTATTACACTGATACCGGCTAGTGTCTGTTTTGCAGGAAAATGAAGTGGTGGACACAGAGACATACTGCAGAATACGGACTGGGTCGTTACAGCGTATGGTTGTGCTTTTATTTTCTTATTTAATATAGAATTAATTAGCTGTATACAAGTCTGTGTTATACAATGACAATAAATGATCCTTCCATCATTCAGTTATTGAACGTGGTAATCCCCTCCTCCCCCTTCAGCACATCCCAAGCTTTAACTCTGGAGGTAGGACCGCCTAGCTTCCGGTCTAGCCGCGGCTAACTCTATCCAGCTTGACGCAGCTGACAGACACAATATGGTGGAAATACTTCTCCACATCTCGCACAAAAAAAGAACGGGTTTTCTTACCTCTGCAGCCAGAGCCGAAGCCGCCACAGCCAGCAGCAGTAAAGCTACTCGGTCCCCCATGTCGGTTCGCTGTCACGACGCTCCTAAAGGCAGCGTTTCTCCGGACGGTCTCAAAACGTTAAGCGTCGGGTGAGAAGCGTGTGCGTTCGGCGCCGGTGACTCCCGTTGTGTGATTGTGAGCGACGCCGAGGCTGCACAGCTGCTCAGCAACGGATCACCTGACCACGGCGGAGTGGGATTAACACACACACACGCGCGTGCGCGCACACAGTATATGCGCATACACCGTCTATCCCTCACACAAAGTATCTTTCTGACGCACGTGCACACATTTGATCTGTTATGTGAGCTCTGGGACTCTTATCTGACTCACGCGCATGTAGACTACATAAACCGCCTCGCGCGCATACATTCCAGATTTTATGCACAGACCCCCCCCCATATGGCCAACGCACATGCACACATGCGCGTTCATTATTGAGCGTTCATATGAAGAAATGGAGACCGTAGACGTCATTACTTTAAACAATTAAAATACAGACACATTTTAATCACATCTTTTATTTACAAACAAAGCCTTTAGAAAATTAAAGAAAAAAACCGGACAAATATTACAGCTAAAACCTTTCCGTCATTCACAGTCATGTAACAGTCATAGCACAGTGAGGTCAGTTCACTTTTAATTACAAACCTTAATTAGCCGACAACTGAAATAAAAAATAAGGATTGCTTCACACTTGAAAAATCTGGCAAAGGCAAAAAAAAATAACACTACTAATTTTCAAAAGCACAGTTTTCACATTTTTTTCAAGTAAGGCAATTAAAAAAAAAACACAACAATAGACTGTAACAACCCAGTCCCTTTTAAAGTCAGTTCAAAGGCATCATGTCCAAGTCTTTGTGTCCACACCTGAATGGTTTGAAGCAGCTTTAATCATTAACTTCCACCTCAGACATAAATCAAGTCCATAAAAGCAGAGTCCACACTGCGCCCTGGAAAGACTTTTGTCCTCCGGCGGCGTGAGGTTCCCCTCCCGTGCCGACAAAAGTGGTCTTCAACCTCCGTCAAAGTGGCCTTTGATGTGCACAGCCGAGGAAAGATAAGAATATTGGTTATCAGTACCAGCTGCAGGCCTCGAACAATTAAGTCTCTCAGAATGTGGGGCATTATTCATTTCCTCACCATTTGGCCCAGACTCCAGCAGGACATTAACACACCTTGCTAAACAATATTGCACTGGGCCACCCTGAAATTGTCTTTAACCCCCCCCTGACCCCCTGACCCCCACCCCCATCCGTTAGAGGCCAGAGACGCACAGCCATGAGAGCTTCCTCTGAGCTGGCCGGCAGATGATCTGTGCTGCAGGGGTTCACTTGCGGGTGCAGCCGGGGTACGGAGGAGGCGGCGAGCAGTTGGCCGGCCGAGGCTGAGTTGGGGTGTAGGGCGGGGGGTGCAGCGACGGAGGGTACATCTCGCCGTCGTAGGTGTATGGAGGTGGAGGACCTGAGGTCGAGAAAGAGAAGTGAATGAAGTTCAGCGGGTAGAAAGCGTTTAGTTCCTCCATCATTACAAAAAGGCGAGGGAGGAAACCGGCCCCCATTTTACAAGGAGTCTGACGGGACTGTTGCACCCTCTTGTGGTTGAACCGAGAAACTGCACCTTCTGGTAGACGAGACTTTGATTATTAAAAGATCAGAAATGTGGCAGCCAAAAAGTCCTTTGCTTGAACACAATGCATCAGCCTCACCGGGGGAACTTGCATTATTCACTGAAACATCAGAGCAGCAGAGATCAAAGAAAAGATGAATGGAGTTAGTCGAGATCGACTCCGAACCAAAGCGTTGCATCAGCAAAACCTCACATTTATGACACTAATATTATTAATAACCTACAGTCTAGCATCTTAAAGGAGGAGCTGTTTTTCCCTATAAAGCTGTTGCAAGATGAGAAAATAAGCCCCTAGATGAACATCCTATACCTGTAAAAAAGTACCATTACATAAATAAAACATATACTAATACAATAGCGCCGCACATGCTTTATCAGGACAAATAATTCATATCACTGTAGCTGCATGCATGCACTCTTATTGCACGGCTTCTGTGCGTTTGAGCGCCGTGTTTATGAAACATGATCAGAGCTGCAGGGCGGAGCTAAGAGCGCCGGGTCCAGCCTAGCATGAAGGCGATACACAGGGGGGGGGAACCGAAACGTGATGAATAAATGATGAGCGGACAAAAAAACAACAACAGTATATTCCTGGAGCTGGAGGAATGACACAGAGTACAGACTGTGATGTACCTAAGAAGCACAACGCGGGAACATTGTCGCCGCTTTGCTCCCTTTTGGAGCGGGAACAGGGTGTCACAGGTGTGAAGTGGTGAAAGTCTGCGTGGGGGGGGGGGGTTTGGGGGGGGGGGGGGGATTTGGGGCGTATGCTGGAGCGGTGTGAGGGCTTCTGAAAAGAATCAGCGCTCTCTTTGTGTCGCTCGACAGGAATTGTGCTCAAGGCCGAGGTGGATCCCGTGACGCGGTACACACCTATGCTTTTCATATCTGGTCGCCTGAGGACGGGAGATGAGGTGACACAAAGCGAAATGGACCACTCTGGTTAATCATCACGATGGGGCCACTATCTGTGTAGTGATCCTATATAATAAAAAAAAGGTCTAACTATTGCTTTATGGATATGAATACATTTGTAATTGATGGATCAGTAATGAAATTGAAATGAATCCTCGTGGCTCATCCAGATCTTTTTAAAAAGTGTGCGTGTGTGTGTGTGTGTGTGTGTGTGTGTGTGTGTGTGTGTGACCCCTGCAGACCGACCTGGGTAGCCCTGGGTCACGGTGTTGATGTAGGAGGTGCTGAACACGCCGACCCGCGCGCCCCGCCCTTCCTTCATGCACATGCACACGCACAGGATCAGGGCCGCCACCGCCCCCATCAGAAACACCACGCCGAACACGATGCCGGAGATGGCCGTGCCCCTGGAACACACACACACACACACACACACACAAAAAAAAACAACAACTGTGAGCCACCCGAGTGCGAGAGGACTCAAATAGACATGCGACCAAGTAGCGAGCAATTAGATAAAACACTCATCATTAACAGGTAAAGAGAAGTCTGAGATGTGGTTTAAGCAGCTGTGCTGAATCAGCGCAGGCAAGGGTCAAAGGTGAGATCCTCTAAAGGCTCTTCTAGCATGTTTAAAAACAGCTGGTGTGAGTCTTTATGTCTCACTCCAGCCAGAACTGCACCAAACCTTTGGGCGTGTGTGCAGACAGACAGTCAGTGTGTGTGTGTGTGTGTGTGTGTGTGCGCGTTTTGACTCACGAGAGGACGTCCCCCACGTAGGCGTAGTAGGAGCAGCAGAAAGGCGGCGATCCATTGCAGCAGTACTCCATGCAGCCTTCACACTGGGCTTCGCTGCTGCCTGCAACACACACACACACACACACACACACTGTTTTAGAAGCCGCTAATGCACGGTGTCGAATTTTGTGCAACCGGAAATCACAGGCAATTCCCCGAATCGCTGGTAGAATAATACAATTAAAAGGAAAACGGAGAGGGAAGACATTTGCACAGAGAAAGACATTATGCTCAGACGAACACGGTTACAAGAAAAAAATAACCGTGGCACGTATTATTTACGTATAATAAAAAAGAAGCGCTTGTCTTTTCATCTGGGATTTTTCAACCTTTCCCCCTTGATGACAAATGAACTATAATGAACCCTTTTTATGAACTAACCTCAAAAGCACACAACCTCAGCCTACATTTGCACCTTCAAAGGCCGGTTATTATGCGCTCAGAGAACTGGAAAAAACACCCGTCGCTTTTGAAAAGAAGAAGCCATCAATACCCGTGGAGCGTCCGGGGGCAATGAGAATAGAAAACGGTCAGGGTAACGAACACACAGCGACCTGGGGTTTGGTTCCAATAAAAACCAGCCCACCCCTGTCGGGTCAGGAACCCAAATACATACACTGTGTGGGAGACTTTAAATAACGTGGCAACAAACCCCCCCCCCCCCCCGTTGCCATGTGACAAGGCGTGCAACATTTCACTCAGGTGACGGTTGACATGCTTGATTTATTTTCTCCATTTGCAGGATGACTGGGGCAGCAAATCAGTCCGCATGGCCGACCGGCTGAACCGAGCGCCCCCGGAGGCTGCGAACTGACAAGACGAGACGATGACGCGGCCTGAAAAAAGTTAGCACATTAATTACGAGCGCGCGGCATTTAGTTCTGTTTTTTGGGGGAATTTGACGGCGGAAAAAAACAGTTCTGTTTGGGAAAAACAAGGATATTTTGGTCGAAACGTTTAGATAATAATAATTTCTAATTAGTTGCAACCCTAACGAGGACAAAGAGATGATTCTAGTAGAGTTTTGCAAGATCAAATCAATGAAATACGATTGAAACGTTGTCTTTCACTGAGGTTTAAAGGGGCAGTCCAACATTTACACACACGGGTATGTTTATACCTCATTCGGAGGACTATACACTTAAAGAAGTCTGAGACAATAACTCTGACCCATGTCAGACAGAGCGGCATCATGGGAAGTGTAGTATCCAGCACTACTCTCAAACGGTGATCAGAGACAGAAAGCTGTGCATGATGGGACACAGACTCGTGAGCTCTTCCATACAAGCCTCCATATTCAAAAGCCTACACACACAGCTGGGCCTCTCTGTGCACTCGTCTCGACCTGTTGCCCCTTTTCATCTGAGGGCCTTTTTTGATTTTCCTGCGGACTCTTTTGCAATCCAGAGCGTGCACTAAAAGACACAGCAAAGAAAACAAGCTCTGTGCGCGCGTGTGTGTGTGTGTGTGTGTGTGTGTGTGCCTTTGCTGAAGATCTGCTTTCCCTCAGCAGTCACTCACACTCGAACGACGTGCGGCCTGGAGGCATATATGCACGTTTCCAGACTTCACATAGCGGTAGAGGAGTGCTGCCTTTTAATTAGTGCAGGAGGATGCTTTCCTCCTCAACAACCAAAGTGTTATGTGAAGTGGGGACGCAGCGGAGAAAAAACTGACTGTGCACACCTTTAAACTGCAGAAAAGTCTATTAAATATAAATTCACATTGTTTATTGTTGTTGCAAAAGACAGAAAATGTCTTTGTTTCCGAACTGAACCCACCTTTTTGATTTAACACCACACACACCCTGCAGAAAAGCTGCGATATTTCCATGTAAATGCCCACAGGTGGTCCCACCAGCAGACCTCTGGCTCTGCATGGGTGGTCCTCGGGGGTCCTGGCTCCTGTCTCTCCACACGCTTGGAGACAATTGCACTAGTCCTTCCACCCCCACCCCTTATCTAACACACACACACACACACACACACACACACACACACACACACATACACATAGCTAGTCCTCCCCCCTCCACAACACCACCGCAGATTTGGTTCGGATTAAAAGTGCTTCATGTTTGGTCTGTGCTTAATTTGGCTAAACTGAACCGAAAAAGGGGATTTTCTTGTCTTCCCCAACACTCCCGCAGCAGCACATCTGGAGGAGTCACGTCATTTTATACAACATAAAGAATGGATTGTAAACATGTGGCCGCTCGGAAAGGTGGACCCGTGGCACTGATTGTGAAACTCACCGGCGAGTAAACAAAGCAGCAGCGAGTTCCTCAGCAACTTCCATCGCACCGCCTGCGCCTTCGTCCTCCAGAGGTTTTCCATGACCCGTCTCTCCCCGCGCGCCTGCACTTTCCGGGTTCTGCTTTTATTGTCTTAATCAATGGCAGGAGATCACAGAAAGCGCGTCTCTGTCCAGTCACCTATTTGGCTCCTCCGGGAGCATTGCTGTGCCACCCACTAATGACGTACACCGACTGCTCCTTATGATGTCGGGTTATTTCAAATGTCCTCAGTTTCTTCCTCCACGTGTGCGCGTCTTTCCTGCCGCTGTTCCGTCCTGTTCCCACACCTCTCTGACTGACTGCTGAGGCTTTTTATTCCACTCCCCCCCCCCCCCCTCCCCCGTTTGCTCAAATTACCCTGTTGAGGTTTACGCCGAGAGAGAGAGAGAGAGAGAGAGAGAGAGAGAGAGAGAGAGAAAGCAGTATGAAGTCAGCCACAATATGGAATAAAAGACATCTGCGCGATATTTTCAGAATAAGACTCTAATTGACATGGCAGTGTACACTATTTTGAAAGAATTCAGATACATTGATGAATTGCCTTACAAATGAATGATTATAACAATTTAGAAAAACATAGTAAATGTAGAAGCATTATTGTATGTAAAGGTGGTCGTAGGCATTAGAAGCCTACTGGGTTTAATAAGTGATGTATATTAGTAACACTCATATTTAATAGATTCTAAGCGCGTTTGTGCTTTTATTTTGAAGGCACAACTGTCTGTTTTATTGTCTTATTCCAGTTATGTCTGTCGGGCTTGATGCAGCAAGAGGATAAGAGCCCGTGCATGTGTTTAATGCGCGCGAGTCCCCCCTGCTGCTTCGCGTGCCGCTGTCACATCACGACCTCGATATAGATGAGAGAGGAAACCGGACTGTGACGAGCCCGGGGCGGCGCAGCGGGCCGCTTCACACCTGTGTGCCGACACGCCGCCCTACTTTCCTGGTAAAAGGTTTAAATCTGTCCCAGAGCCATTGTGTCAGGGATGCGGTGAGGTGAAAACGTGTTCCAATTAACACACAGGTGTCATGTCCAAACACAACACCAAGGACACACACCTGATTAGAAGATCTTTTTGCCAGAGGCCCTGATGCAGGTTCGAGCTTTGCTTTGAGCGTCACCCTGTATATGGGAAAGAAAGCGTCATCAGCCATGATTTGGAACAAATGCAATGTGCAAGTCAGGGGGGGACACCAAAGTTGCAAAGTTAAAAACGCCACTTGTGCTAACCTGTAGGGATTTAAATACAGTCATAAAACTGACAATTAAAAAGTTAAGCTACTGCTCTGAACAGGCCCCTGGTAGGCTGTGAACATTAGCCACCGTAAAAAGTCCCCCAAACAACGGATGGTGCTCATTCAAGAATAACATGGGCTCTGACAAAATGATCACACGTCGCACATTAAAGACATTTGTTCGACCCAGTGGAGCTTTTAGCCATCGTGGCTTTCGAGTCAAAGATGTGAATGCTGTCTCGTTTCTTTTTCGACAAGCCTTTATGGGAAGCCAAGGGTGGCAAAAAGGATGAAGGTAATTTAGCTCTCTGAAATGCCACCCACATTGAGCAGCCGCGATTCATAATGCCTTCCAGATGTTCCCTGTCAGCTGCAAGTGATGTGATGCTGAGACAGGACAAAAGAAACAAACAGGTATAAGAAAGTTTCATCGCAGGCGTGTGTATAAATGCTGTGTGTGTCCTTTCTTTGCCAATCGCAAAGTCAGAAAAACGTGCGGCGCACATCCTCGTCCGTGCCAGTTGTTTAGGCTAACCGGTGACACATTATACCATTACACAGATTACAGAGATGGCCGATCTTCCTCTTAACCAGCCATAATTACAGGATAATGGTTTCCTTTGTGCTACAGTGGGAGCCTCTCAAGGCGGGAGATCAGCTTCCTCAGGGCCCGACAGGAAGAGACACGCGGGCTTCAGCTTTTAGTGACGGCGCTGAGGTATTTTCTGGTCCCGCCTGGGGTTCAGAAAGTTCAGGGAGATGCCTCACTCCAGAAAAGGCGAAAATACATCACTGATTGACTAAAGGTCATTTCTGCTTTATCAGGCTTAAAGGTAGGACGGTGAATTCGACAGCTTTCTGCAACATTCATCACCTAAAACAACTGACATGTTGTAGCTCTACGTTACAAAGACTGAGTGCTTGTTTTGTCGTATCAGAAGTCATGTACTAGTCTAGCCTTGCAGTTGCAGTTGTTGGTCAGTCTGATTGGTTATGCGGATAAGGGTTGGTTGAGGTTTAGGTAGGGGGAAACACCGGCCATGACCAGACTGCCCCGTCCCTGCAATGCGTGGACACTGTGGAGGGATTGGGGAATCAAATTGGATGGTATGCTGAAATACTCCCATCTAGTGGTCGAAACCTGAAATGCAAAAATGTTTTCACATATTGGGTCGGTGCACCAAAACTATAATCATGGGCCACTATGGGGGATCCGGCGGCATCTAGCGGCGAGGCTTTATATTGCAACCACACTGAAACTTCAACCGTGTGCGAAGCGTGTAGGAGAACTAAAGAAGCTATCCAGAGCCAGTGTTTGGTGTGTCCGATCTGGGCTACATGGCCTCTGTCAATAGATGCCCTGAAATGCTAGACACCGTACCTTTAAGGTCTCATCGGGGGTTAGCTGTTTCTGATAAATCAAGAACCTCTTCCTGGTGGCAATTGTCCGTTAGCAAGGGTCTGATTGTGGATTAAGGATTCTGACATTTGGCAGCCTTGGACATGTTCACGAACTGTCTTCTAGTGGGTTTCGATTGGCAGGCTTACCGATGAAAAGAGCTCGACAGCTGGTGAAATTTGGTTCCGTCTCTGCTCTAACAGGTAGCCTGGCTGCGTGCAGCAATCGGTGGATTCAAATAAAGTGTGTGTGAGCGGAAATCAGTGCAGCTTTCAACGTTAAACAGACAAACCACTCAGGAGACAAATAGCTTCACAAGTCAATGTGATACTTTATTCATGAACCTAGGACCATATATTTATTTATATATATATATATATATATATATATATATATATATATATATATATATAACACTGTATAAATACTCTATATATTCTACTCCCTTCTGTGATCTCAATAACAAATAAAAAATAATATTAAAAAAGCCACATGATTATATTTAACAGGCTGTACAAAAATAAATAATGTTTGGATATTCTGTACAAAAGGAGAAAACTTGATAGAAAAAAAACCGAGGTGCCTTCGCAGAAGGCAGGAGAGACTTACTTATGAAGTAGTAGCAGGAGACAAGTCCCTCTTTAGATCTCCACACACACACACACACACACACACACACACACACGCACACACACACGCACTCAATCACTCACTCACACAGACACTCCTCTTTGGTCTTTGAAGAGTTCCCTCATTGAAGGCTGTGTAGATGAGGGCAAGATATGGCTAAAGGACAAAGTACGGCGTACTGAGGCATTTAGAGACAACTGGGTATTACAATGTGCCGCTGGCAAAAAACAAAGATGAAGTGCTACAGGTTTGTGATAAATAAACTGGCTTGAACATAAACACTATGACTAATAGCTATCTTTATTTCCATACCTGATGGGGCGAGTAAGTAGAATATGAGCTAATCGCTTTCATTTTTCAGTTTCTTTATATACTCTGCAATAACATCCCCGACCCCAACCCCTTATGTGTCTGTCCAGCCCAGCTTGGACAAACATCAAATACAAGCATTACAAATTTCACACACACACACACACACACACACAGTCTCACACTCACTCACGCACACAAGTCGTAAGCGTGACATTGGCACGGTAAGCAGCATGCTCCTTTAGGAAATCAGGAATGTCCATGCTTTCTCTCTTTCCCCTGATGGGAGGCATAATGTGCCACTGTTGCGCTGATGCCAGACAGGCAGCAAGCTGTAATCAGTCTTTATTGCTTCAACTAGGAGGCAGTGCCACCGTGGACCGCCGTCTGGCCCCAAAATGGATGGAGGGAATGGGTACAAATTGGCCTTTATTGACGCAGTCGTGTTGGACCCATCAAGGGACTGTTAGACTACCTGGAACCCATGAAAGCCACCCTTGCTCTGGATGTAAACACTCATCTGCCTCTTTAGTTTGTCCGTGTGAAAAAAGGAGGCGGTGAAGGTCAGAGTTTTCTATCTGGCTTGATTGGAGAGCTCTCCTTAACAGGCACTCTGATTGCACAGTTCCAGCAGAGGTCGCGGCCGGTCTTTGGAGTCACAGCTGTCGTGGGTTAGCGTGCGAGCGTCGTGGCCGATGCAGCGCAGTTGGCGTTTGCGGAAGCCTCGGCCGCAGGTCTTGGAGCATACCGACCATTCGCCGAGAAGCCAGGAGGGACAGGACTGGGTGGCGCAGGACCGAGAGGCCAAGGGGCGCAGCTCCTCCGGGCAATCTCTGGAGGGACGACCATGGGGATCTAGACACACCACCTCTCTCTGCTGCACACCTCCGCCACAGGTCTGGGAGCACGGACCCCACTCCCGCAGGGTCCACTCGGCTCCACCCACCTCCCTGATGGCATTGATGGAATGGCGGCGGCCTCCATTGCTGTTGGAGACTGAATCGGCATTGTTGGGTCTCGGGGCAAAATAGCTGTACTTAACCCGGGGCCTCGGGGCCTCCCCCACGGACAGCACCTGGATGGTGATGGGCTCGGGGAGCGGGGCGAAGCTCCGGATGCGCTCCAGGGCGGCGGAGGAGCCGCTGTATCGCAACAGTGCCCCTCGCAAGGCGATGTCGGTCTCCATGGTCATCAGCTTGTAATCGCCATTTAACAGGTAGGTTCCATCCTGGCGACGCACTGCCAGGTAGCTGTTATCGTGACGACCGTTGCCCGGGGCACGCTGCTTGACGTCCAGGTGGGTGGCACCAGCAGGGATGGTGACAACATCCTGGTAACCAGGCCTAAGAACAGAGACACACGGAGGTCAGAGTGAGTCATGAAAATGACCGTACTATGATGTGTCAGTGTATATTACCGGACAGTATATTTGTAGATGAGGAAAAGACAGTTAGATATGTACCTGGCACGCTCCAGAGAGCCAGACACTTTCTTGCAGGTGGAGCCGTCTCCTCCACACACACCGCACTTATCAAAGCGCCGGTTGGAGCCGATGACGCGATCACATCCCGCCTTGACACACTGGCCTTGAACACAGACTGAGGTGGAGTCGGGGCTGCAGGGCGTGCCGTCAGCCACCTGGGGGCAGCAGAGAGACACAAATGCTACTTGAGACCTATGTCGAGTAAGACTGTTACATAAGAGTCGAATGGAAGCAGGTTAAAGTCTTCCCCAGCAAGACAGTAGCCAAGGGGATGAGAGAAACTACAATAGCTGATCATTCACCATTCTGAAACAGTTAAGAAACAAAGTTTCTCAATATAATCGAGATAACTCTCACCTTAGATTTGAGGACAAAGAAGTATCCAGTCCCCTTGGCCCGGCACACCAGCTTACAGCGGTCTTTGGGTGAAACTCCGGCATACTTGGGCACCCACTCGACACCCTCGCCTGAACCCAGCGACACTTGGGCTGACATGTCGTTGTGGGCCAGGCACTGTTCCTCGCGGAATGACAGGCCTGAGAAAGAAACAGAGGGGTCAGGTTCACTGCTTGTTCAGCCTGACCCGCGTGCTAGCTTTCACACCAATGTGCAAGGCACATCAAAACGTGACGTCTTCCTGAGAACAACTGCAGCATGTGGCGCAAAGACTTTTTTTGGATTTTCATGACGTCAAAGAAAGCGTTTGGAACAAATTTCTCAAATCTGATCTGAGATAGCAGGTAACAAAGGCGTCTTACCATCGGTTTCAGGGCAGGTGTCCGTGTTACAGGAGCGGTACTGGATCCTCTTGCCCTCGCAGTACTTGCCACTGTTCTTGGGCAAAGGGTTGTCGCAGGAACGAAAGGAATACTGCACCCCTCCACCGCAGGTCCGAGAGCAGTCGCCCCAGGGACCCCACACTCCCCAGCCACCATTGACAGGAGTCTAAAAAGCAACAGGGACATGAGCATTACTATTTCGTACTTAGTTGGAGATGATTGATTCAAAGCTGGGAGGCGTGAGACAATTTTGCAGCATGCGATGGTGCAATATATCGTAACTGCTTTGGATTGTACAGTGTTTTGGGTTGTTTTTTTGAAGGGTAATTGGTTTAGGTCTGCTTGGTTCCTACCTGGTGTTTGGCGGCTTGGCTCTTAGTGAGACACTGTCCGGCCAGGCAGTAGCTGTCATGCCCGCACGCCGTTCCATCAGCCCAGGGGAAGTTCTTCGTCTGGCACACCAGCAAACCATTGGATGTGGTCACGGTGCACCACAGAGCTGCGCACGTGGTGCTCAGATCGGGGCAGTGCTGGGAGTCGTCGCCAAAGGTAAGCCGACACTGGTAGTCTGCGTCATACACCGTCCCGGGCAGGGGCTGAGGGAGCGACTGAGGTTTGACCGGTTTATCCAGCAGGCACTGACCATGGCCGTTGTCCAGGAAGGTAGTGACCATGAGGGCGGAGCAGGGGGACCACGGCTGCTGCTGGTCCAGGTTGGACAGGGTGGAGGCCATCATGTGGGAGCCCCAGTGGACACCGTTGACCCCGGAGCACAGCTGGGAATCATCATGAGGCATGTTGAAGACGTGGCCTGGAGGACAGACATGAGCGTTCTTTGATCACCTCTTGTAAAAGTGGCATACGTGATTATTGAGGAGATGTTTTGCTTCCACTTACCCAGTTCATGTGCCACAGTAAATGCTGCTTGCAGCCCATCGTCCTCAATGATTGAGCAGCTTCTGTCGGGGTCGCACACGGTGCCAACATCTGCCATGCCCAGAGTGTCACAAGAGTGGGCACCACACAGGTCCTAAACAGTCAGACAGAGAGCAAAATGAATGTTTGAATACTCTTGAATGTTGATTCTCTTCCTCCTTGTCTATCACTAATCCATTCTCTGTTTTAACACGCTTCCCCTTCTCCCCACTCCAACTTACCGTCCTGGTGAAGAGCACAGCGGTGTCATAATGCTCAGGGTGGCGGTCACTGGGTGGGTTGTGCTGCCGCTGCCACTGGCAGAAGTTGCGGAGGGTCATGGCGGCGTTCGACGACACCTGAGGGCCTCGCTCCTCCTCGTACACCACCAGCAGCTTCACCACCGCCAGGCTGATGGAGTTGTGGATGCTGGGGTGGCGGTAGAGGCGGGACGCCACTGCCATGATGGTCAGGAGGTAGGGCTTGAGCCCGGCGCCGTGGAACTCAGCCATGGACTGGTCGGCCACGAGCATGATCTCCATGTAGCGAGGGGTGGAAACAAAACGTCTGGTTCTGTGGTGGTCTGAAGGGAGAGAAGAGAGACACAGAGCGGTCAGACCAAACTAGGTTCAGGTCATGTGAGCAGATATCAGGTTTCAGTCCTGATTCTACTGCACTGTTGTTTTTAATAGGCATTATCCAGTTTGTCTGGAACAGTCTGCACACTGCAAAACCCGACCAGTGTTCTAAATAGCAGCTACAAAGGCTCATTTTATTCAGAGGCATGGAGGCTCCAAGGAGAGCTCCGGATGTGCCTGGAGGAGCCTGGCTTCCGTGACTCAGCGTCACACCACCGGTGGCTCCTCCCTCCTCGGGGTCCACATTCCTAAAATGACCTTCTCTGGTGGAAAATTATGCGAAGGGAGAAAATCCTCTCTGGGGGGAAAATGTCTGCCGGTGCGAGTTGTACCAGGAGGCGAGTTCACACGTCTCAGCACCACCGGGCTCTGCCTGGCCCCAACCCCGCTGCTCCCCTCCCCTTCCTCCGCCACTCCTCCTCTTTCCCCTCCTGGAGAACTTCGCCCCCCCCTCTCCCCTCCCCTCCCTTCCTCATCTCTGGTAGTGCGCAGACGGCGCTGTCAAAAAGGTAGCTGGGATTCAATGCGCATGCTGTGCTCTTTGGCACACGCACAACTCCAGCGAAAAGCAGT
Organism: Pholis gunnellus; assembly: GCF_910591455.1. Classification (NCBI taxonomy): domain Eukaryota; kingdom Metazoa; phylum Chordata; class Actinopteri; order Perciformes; family Pholidae; genus Pholis; species Pholis gunnellus. The sequence goes on from NC_136551.1 coordinate 5,064,275, forward strand.
TTGGGCAGCGTATACACTATAGCCTTATATAAAACGAAGGTGATCTTGTTTTTGTATACATTCTACGGAGTGAATTAATCACCCTCTCTGTATTTATTGCCACTTTTAAGGTTGCTGGTCTAATATTTTCAGTTTGGTCTACTAGTAATAGCGCGTAAAATGCGCATCGTATTTCTGCAGCCTTACCTGTCTGGTCTGCGTTAGCGGCTCCGTGCTTTTCTTCTCTCTCCAGATTCTTTGGCACCCTCTCCTCGTCCTCGTTGACCCCGCACTTGGCGCTCCCCTCCTCAGTAAAAGTTGCCCGACCTCTCCGGCGGATCATGTGGACATCCTCCTCGGTGCCTATGAAGTCACTCGAGTTAAGGGGCTGAATAAAATACTCTTCCCCCTGAAAGTAGAATCCGCCCCGGAGTCCGTGGCACAGGTTGAGCGCAGCGGCAGAGTGTTCCTCTCCGTTCACTGTGCCAGAGAAGAAGCAACCCGGCTCGGCTCCGCTCTTGGGTTCCCGTGTCGGTCCGGTCTCAGGACTCCCCACAATGTGGAAGACAAAACCGGGCGCCAAGAAGGTCTGGTCAGGCTCTAGCTGCAAGACCAGCTCCTTGCCAAATACGTCCAACCGGTACTCCCTCATCTCCGCCTCCTTCTCCTTTTCCTCAGCGGAGAGAGTCCGCCACGGTTCGGTTTCGCTCTCTGACCGGGCCATTGGGTCTATTCTGACCGGCACCACGGTGCTCTCCTCCCAGGAGCTGTGCGCCGCGCCGACGCACAGAGCGGCGATTAAACCAATGGAAATGTTTAAAAAACTCATCATACAACTGTGAAATCCGACAAGTGGAAAGACCAATTGATAATAAAGTCTCTACGAGGAAGCAAATAAATCCTTTAAAAGATTTTCCACTACAAGCTACAAACCCCAAGTATTTGAACTTCCACAAAACTGTCTCCGAAATTACGCACACGCATAAAAATCTAAAAAGGGATCAAATCCAGTGCAAAAACTCGTTTAAAGTTATGTGCAGGTCTGGCTTGTTGCAAAAAAAGTCCTTTCATTTAATGAAAATAAAAGCTGGATCTCGGTAGTAAATCCAAAAGGTCTCTTCTCTCCAAAACTCAGCAGATGTCTCAGTTTCTAGCTCTGTTTAAATTCGGGGGCAGGTTTTTCCTCTGCTGACCCGTTAAGTCTGTTCTCTGCTCTTGCCTTGCAGTCAGAACAGACCAGGTCCCTCCTATATATCCCCCTGCCTCGGGACCACCCCTTTCCTGAGGGCCCTTTGATGTGAGAGGGGCCAAATCCCGTGCGCAACGAAAACGCACCAGCGACCTGGAGCATTGCCATAATAATCAATCATTGCGCAGGATAGAGAGCTTTGGGCAGAGAAACATTTTCTTCTTCAAACTCTGCTAGTCTGCCACAAGATGTACTAATACAGCCATAACCCACGAACATTACTACTGAATATATTATTATAATGTTTGTCACATAATCTAATTTTACCCAAAAGGCTTCCAAGTAACATTAGTACACATTTACTGAATCACTGAGCTACATGTCTTTTATTAAACTGCCCATTCCAACATAAATCAGGGTGACAGGCAGCAGTGGCTGATGTGGAGCAGTGTTGTAGTGTTGTAGTGTCAGTGCAACTGGAGAGGGGAGATGGCAGCGGATCCGGAATGGTAATATCGTGCTGGCCACGGCTCCGGGAGTCGTACTCACCTCCTCCGTGCCAAGCCGGCTGTGGTGCGCCGTGGCCGGGGTTCGGCAGCGCTGCTCCCCGGGAACAGAGAGGGGCCGCCGAGGTCTTAAGGTGGAGCGGTTCTCCCAGCTGGCTGCCACTGCGCTCAAACCAGGGCAGACAGAGCCCCTGTCCTCCGGTTTACTCCCCCCCCACCCCTTCATCCACCCACCCGGACTGTTCCTTCTCTCGCACAGACGGGACGAGTTTACGCTGGAGTTTCATTAAAGATAACTGGAAAGCAGAAATAATATTATCTAGAGAAACCACATCCAAGTGAAACTCAATTCAAAGCAGTGAAAACACTTTTAAAAAGGACCAACTATTTAGGGAAAGTGAACCAAAATACTCAATATTGTAATGTTTTGTTGTTATGTTAAAATGACGACATATATATATAATAGTACAATATGTTATTGCTCTGTTTTTTTTTCTAATGAGTACATAAACACATACACAACTTGCACTGCAGTGTGTAACTTGTGACTCACTGGAGCAAACGTCACTGATCAGCCTCTGAAGGGACCGATTATTGCAGTCCACCTTAAAAGCAGCAGGTAATAAAAAGCGAATAGTTGTAATTTCATAATTTCCCAGAAGATGGTAGGCACGAGTAATGGAATTTCCCCAGACTGCTGGAGAGATTTTCCATGACTAGATGGCCCAATCACAAGTTGAGCCGGCAGGAGGCGCCTTAGCATCACATGTGGGAGCTTGTAAAGGTGGAGGCCGTGAGCCACTGACCTGAGGGAGGCAGCACTGGTACACTGATGTACTGTGTTTAGAATGCTGCTCCTGCTTGCTGCTCCTGGGTCACAACTGCAAGTTCATGAGATGATGAATTTAGGCGAGTTGAATGAAACTATCCTATGTTTTTCTATTTAATTGAATTTGTGGACTGACACAGATGAAAAGAGCTGATCGTGGCTGACATGTGACCACTGGAGTCGATAAGGATCTAACTGGGTGAATCTGTTTGGCAGAGATTACTGGATTACCACCAAACTGCATTTCCTTAATTCAGTTTTTAACTGGGGAGTCAGATTGAAATTGGAGTGTGTGAAATCTGCTGTTTTCCAATCTGAACCTAAATTATAATGAGTTCCATCCGGACCCGTGAGTTTTGTTTATTGTAGAACTGTCAGGAATCCAAAACCAAAGAGTGAACCATTCTGTAACAGAATATTTGTCATACATGTTAAATAACAATTAACGTGATGTCAGTAAATGATGTTCAGTGTATTTGAAAAGCTGTAGGAGGCCTTCTTCTGCTGCTGGTAATATATTTATATGTACGTCGTTCAGTGGTGGAAAGTCATTTATTACATTTAGTCAAGAGCTGTACTTCAGGCAAATATTGAGTATTAACAAGTATTAATACGGTATTAATACAAGTATTCATTTCATTATGATACTTCTTCTCATTCGCTGCATTTAGGGTGGACATGTTGCACCTCTTACTCCACTGACAGCTACAGTTACTTTGCAGATTAGTATTTTACACGATCGCCTCTTAAATTATTCTGCAGTTGCATGGAGTGATCGTCCCAACAACATTAAAATGCTGCTTACATGTTGCATCATCAGTAATATGTAACAAGGGGGCCACTGCGGATGTTTACTTTTGATACTTTGCACATATGTACTTTGCATTGAATATTACATATATTGCTATTGTTTAGGTCTGTACTTTGACTTAAGTTGAATGCTTTTTTTTAAACATGAAATGGAGCATAATTGCATCGCAATATTATTATTTCAGTACTTCTTCCACCATTGCTTCTGATCGCGATGGATCCGCAACATTTAAAACACAGGCAAGATAAATAAAATGTATTGATGCCGTGGCAACATTAACAACACAGACACGGAGATATTTAAATATATAGATTTTATGTACATATATTCATGTGGATGACTAGAAAAGAAACACTATATTCTTACAAAGGAATGATTCTGCACAGTCGTATTCCTAAGTCAAATAGTAATTTGATACAAAATTACTATAATAAATAAAACTCATCGCATTGTTTTTTTTATTCACACACACACATACCAGTTGTACAAACAATAAATTACAAGTTCAGTGCTGTGTTTCTGTCGTTCAGCGAGCGGGGTTTCCCCACTGGAAGAGTCAGAGTAGATTGTGTGTGTGTGTGTGTGTGTGTGTGTGTGTGTGTGAGAGAGAGGGTTTCTGAAATACTCAAATGCTTTGTAACTGATGGGTTGTTTTTCGGTGTGTCTGCATGTGTGCATTTCTGTGTAAATATGGTTGAATACTAACACGTATATGAAAGATCTACTCATCTTACAAAAAAATGTCTACATTGTGTAAATAAATCTGAACGTGCGTGGGAAGAAGAGAGAACAGTGTGCGAGTGGTATGTTGACCCGGGTCATGTACCATCTGAAGACCTTCCTCGTGGTCTCTTTTCTCCAGCACAGGTGCCAGATGGGTGAGGCTTGCCACACAGGAACATGTAAGTAATGCAATGTAAACAATTACAGGCAGGTATTTTGAGTCCATTTGATATGTAATGTACATTGTCTACACTCTTAATGCAGCCTTGATCAAATAACCAAATCAAAGCATGATATGGTGAGATTTTAAGGATTTTAAGGAAGGAGGTCCCCAAAATAACCATAAAAGCAAGTCTCCTCACTTATACCAAGTGGCATTTAGTGATGCAGATTGTTTGTTTTTTTTACTTAGTAAAAAAAGCAAGTTGGACATTTTGATTAACTTTCTTGAGTGATAGACGAGAAGATTGATACCACACTCATATATATCTGTTCAATATGAAGCTAGAGCCAGCAGTGCGTTAGCTTAGCATTAAAACGGGCAAATTGTTGTTTTTACACTCCGACTTTTGCACAAATTAAACAAACAATATTAAGCCACATTAAAAGATGCTGGGAGGCGTATTTTTATTCTTTGGACACAATCTCTTTCCCCTTGCTTCAAGTCTCAATGCTAAGCTATGCTAACCATTTCCCGGCTCTAGCTTCATATTTAAAAGGACAGGCACGACAGTGGTATCACTCTTCAGATCTATTTCTGAGCAAGAAAATGAACAAGTAAACTTTCCCAAAGTGTCAAACAATTTCTTTAAATCAACAGCAACATCACTTTCCACAATCAGTGTCCCAGAGTATCGGCACTATTTCTTTAGCAGGAAGTAGTTCCACGTAAATTGTTGACAGTGAGGTCTGTGGATTGTCTGACGTAAACAAGGCATTGTTTCTGGATTTTCTTCTGAAAATTGTAAATGTCACTTTTCAAAGCTGTTACGGCCGGAAAGGGAATTCCATTCATTGACTGGGCCGGTTGCACCAGAACGATATCTCAATATCTGGATTCTTTGTATTTTGGGTGAACTGACCCTTTAAAATCATCTACTCTGTGGCACAATCAGAATTTTTCGTAATGTGATGAACACCACCCACCAGAGTGGGAAACAGATAAAACAAAAGTAGTAAAATAGAGAACGAGGGATGAAAAGAAGGAGGTGAATTGCAAAAGGACATTAATGACGGCATTAGTATCTCCCTTGCTGTCGTTGCGAGTATCCAGGGCTCACATTGTCATACTATTGCTTCCTAAACAGATAAACAGACCAACAAACAGATATTGACCGCCAGTGAAGAAGCTTCAAGACGCACATGTTCACGGTTCATACTGTAATGTGCTTCAAACACAGGCCTGGATGAACGTGCAAGCACGTAACATGCACACACACACACACACTCATACACACACATACCCACACACAAATAATCAAGCATTGCCCCAAACCTGTAAGTCATCATTAACCTCCATAAATGTTAAGGAGTGTCGTGGTTACTTTGCCCCTTTGTCGATTAAAAAGTTTGTCCCTTGAAGGCCACCGTACGCTACCAGCCCATCACACCGTGCTTGTGTGTCAACAAGCTGCACAGGTGACTTGTGTCTTCTGGGTAGACTTTCTTCCCGAAACCTTTCAAGAACTTGAGCAGAGACGTATCTGAATAGTTTAAGACTGACTGGATTTGGGCCGCAACGCACCGTCCATTAACCAAATGTCTGGGTTTACCCATTCATTCTTGGTCACCACTATGGGAAATGGTTCATGTTAAGTCTGCCCTTCTTCTTGTGCTGCTTCTCGATTTTCAGCTGGACAGATCCGTCACACAAAGACACGGACCGCTTATAGTCGGGGCATATGGGTAGCCCTGATCCAGGACCATCATCATACGTATGTATATCTCCTGTCTTTTGGACATTTCGGTCTTTGAGTGGCTCATAAATGTATTTACGGGAAGAGTATTGGTAGGCAGCCAGAAGGTAAGGAGACCACCATTTCGGTTACAATACTGCAAGGATGCACTCAAGTTGGTTTAAGAAATAGACATCCTGAGCAATTGTTGATTTGACATGATTCGTTGCTACAAAGACTGCTACAAAGACTTTTCAATCCGGTGAGTTCATGATTCCAACATTCTGCCCCATTCTATGAGCTGTCCAGTGAGTGAAATGTCCAAGTCAGGGTAGTATAAGAGGACGCAGCGTGACTGGGCTACGATTCGGGCAGACATGACGACGAGGTGAATAACGAGTGCTTCCGAATCCCCACAGTGATTAGAATAGCATGAAAAAACAACAACACGACAGGCATGCCATTACAGGGCAACACACACTGAGCCTCCAGGGTTTGGAGACCTTAGTAAAGACAATCAGTTACTGTCCATGTGGAAAAGACATGCAATGGAAGTCGTTGGCTACGCCAGGGCGTTACTTGCCACTATCATACGGACACTGTCCACCGTTCTACTTGTGCTCTGCATAGCTACTATGATTCCAGGACATTCCTCTGGCGGGTACATCCACGACAATCTGTCTCTGGGTCTCTGCGTATCTGGTCCAGGCGCTATCAGCCAAATTTCACAGTCCTGTTTAAGGTTCTTAAATGGATTGGTCCATAGTCCTACATCCAGCACTTGAGACCTTTTATCAGATGTACAGATTAAACTCCTTCCGCCTCAACATTTCTTCACCAGACAGTGTTTAAAGGCGGAGGGTCGGGCTCCTAACGTGCAGCCCTTGGACAGTTTCCCATTCTGGTCCTTACACTGCACAGTCCGGCTCTGCCAGCCAGTGTCACAAGTCCTGGAGCATGTCATCCAGGAGCCCGTTACCCAACGGGGCCCGGGAGTTGGGGTGGAGGGACCGGGAGCTGTTGGTGGCCCTGGGACCAGGACCGAGGGAGCGGAGGAAGATGTAGTGGTGGCTCTGGTGGTGGTGGTGGTTGTGGTGCTTGAGACTCTTGTAGTGCTCTGAACAGGGGTCAACTTCGAGTTGGGGATGAGCGGAGCTGACGGCTGCTGTGGGGCTGTCCGTCGGGGCATGAAGAAACTATAACGAATATCCAGGGGCTTTTTAGCGTCCGTCGCCAGAATCTGGACCACCAAGGCTTCCTGGAGGGCCCCGGGACCCATGCTGTGAAGCCACTCGTCCCTCTGGCTCCAGCCGCTGTAGTTGAGCACAGAACCGTTGAGCGGGATGATTGTCTCGGAGGTGGAGATCATGAACTTGCCGTTTAGGAGGTACTCGTTGGGCCGTCGGAGGGCCAGGTAGGCGGTGTAGCGGGTCTGGTCCTTGGCCTTGTGCTGGCGAACCTTGACGTGGGTGGAGCCTGCCGGGATCTTCACCACGTCAGTGTAGCCCTTACTGTTTGGCAAGAGAGAAAGTTTTTTTTCAATTTTATGATATTAAGGTTTAAAAATACTTTCTCCTGAATTCTTTGTGTGCAAACCATCACTGAACCGAGACTCCCCTAAGACGCACATGTGCAAATGTCCGCATGTGCGAGATTCCCATGATACGAAGACGAATAATGCACTCTTGAAGACCTCTGTTTTTCTTACCTCTTCTTGGTGAAGTTGCCCACAACGCGTATACATCCTGTGCTGTCGCCTCCACAAATACCACACTTGTCGAACTGGAGCTTGGAGCCAATGATGCCGTCGCAGCCTGTCCGTACACACTTCCCTTTCACGCACACCGAGCTGCTGTATGGACGACACTCTGTCCCCTCTACCACCTGAAGACAAGCAGTCACAAAATCATTTTCCCACATTTTCACATTTCCATTAAAAAGGTCCAACGTGTAGGATTTAGGGGTCTATTAGCATAAATGGAGTTCATAACTATGTTTTCATTCGTGTATAATCCCCTAAAACTAAGATTCGTTGTGTTTTCGTTAGCTTAGAACGAGCCCTTCATTCTGCATAGGGTGTGGGTCCTCTTCACTGAGTCCGCCATGTTTCTACAGTAGCCCAGAACGGACAAACAAGCACTGGCTCTAAAGAGAGCCTTCCATTTTTTTTTTTACTGTACCTGAAGGCCACCATAGTTCTCCAACAAGCTTTGACAGGGAGGGTTTTTCAGTTGGTTGCAATCCTCAACCTCACCACTAGATGCCACTAAATCCTACACGCTGCTCCTTTAAATACACCGCGATCTTTCTTTCTTTTTCTACCAACTCACCCTCTGAGAGAACACCACATAGTATCCTGTTCCTTTTGCTCTGCAGGTCAACTTGCACACATCTTTGGGGAGGACTCCAGCGTACTTAGGCACCCACTCTACAAAGGTCTTCACCCCTTTCGGATCCGTCTGGGGGCCGTTGCGCACCTCACATTGCTCCTGCCGGAAACTCTTATCTAGAGAAAAGTTCCATTAAAAGAGGGTTGAAATGAAGAACTAAATGATAAATAAAAAATACCTTGTGCTATTCTACTCATGCATGCATTCTCGGGCTGTCACACTCACTCGATGCTGGACACGGTGTGACGTTGCAGGACCGATAAATGGCCCTCTTTCCCGTGCAGTAGCGCCCGTTGTTCCGCGGCGGCGGGTTGTTGCACAGGCGTTGGGCGAACTGCACCCCGCCTCCGCAACTTCTGGCGCACGCACCCCAAGGGCCCCAGGAACTCCAGCTGCCGTGGTTGGACGCCTGGGAGCCGGAGGAGAGGAGAGGGAAGATGAAAGAGGAAATAAGAGTTGGAGGAAATGACAGAGGAGAGATCAGAGAGGAGAGAGGGATGAAGGGGAAAGAAAGACAAAAAAAGAGAGGAGATGAGAGAGGACAATTAAGTGCTTATCAGGCATGTAAAGAAAAAATGTGGCACGCATTGTGGTGTGGAAAAGAGACAGAAAAGGAACGGGGGTATCTCCATGTGATGAAGCCTCTCATTAAGACAGCATGACTGGCTCTGTGGTGCAGCTCACATGCTTCCCCTGAGGACCAGTCTGAATGAAATCCTTAATGTCCTTATTTTGGTTTTTCCAAAGCCGCGCTACATTGGTCATTGGTGATAAAAAAGAAAAAGACTGGATAAGTAGCATTTAACATTTTATGATCCTGCAGAGCTTTTCCATTGAGTCCCACTGTTGAGTCTTTATGCAGTAGCACTTTCCACAGTAAATGCCACTTAATCTGCAATCACACTTACGAGGAATATATTCAGAGGCTAAAAGATTCTGAAGTCTAAAATGGAGGGGCTCAACGTTGCTCTGAGCAGCACACTGGTCGTCAACTTGGGCCGCATCCACACACACAGTCGTCTGCCAAGGATCGAGTCAGACCCGACAAATGTCATGTGACAAATACCCACAAAGAAAATATTCATTCCCATTCTTTTTGACATTCCCTCCCTAACACACAAACACACACACACACACACAGTGTCGACAGGCTGCCAAGAACGGATTTGGTCCTTTAACTCATTAAGGCCAAATTCAATTCAGATCTGTTTAAGCAAGGCCAAGAAAACGAACAGCACAGATCAGCAGAGGCCTAAATACAGCACACCACACAACGAAGAAACCCGTTACACTCTTTCTTTTCCTTTCTACTTCATCTTTTCGTCTCCCAAAGACGAGCTCTTACAATGCGGAAATGAGTGCTTCAAATATCAGTTTTTGAACTGTAAAAAGGAATCTATTTGTTGATTTTGGTCACCTCCTATCTCCCCGTCCTCCGCACTCCGATTGCCACTTACCGAGTAGTGCCTCTTGCGGGTCTTGTCCACGCACTTCCCCTGCAGGCAGATGCGTCCCTTCCCGCAGGGCGTTCCCTCCACGGCCGGCAGCTTCTTGGTCAGACACACCATCTGCCCCTGGCGAATCACGGCGCACCACAGGCGGGCGCACACGTCCATGCCCGGGCAGACGGTGTACTCGGGGCCGAAGGCCAGGCGACACTGGCGGACGGCGTCGTAGCTCTGCCCTGGGAGCTCCTCGGGGCCCAACAGGGGCTGGCGGGGAGAGTCCAGGAGGCACTCGGCTGTGGCGGGAAAGAGAGGGAGAGGGATGCTTTCAAAAAAGGACTCTGCAATCTGCATACTCTTGGCTGGCGTCTTCACAAATGAGGCCTGTATGACATATCACTCATAGAAGTGCTGGAGCAGCAGCAGATATGTTGTTACATGAATCATCCCGAAAGCAATTGAGTGTTTTCCTGACAGGGCGCCAACCGACAACGCTTTATGGTTGTAATGAATGACACCTTCTGATGAGGTATAACTCATCTTGATTGGCTGCCAGTGATCAGTCTTTGGCTGCAGTGCAGCTACATTCTTGAAGAAGTTAAGAGGCTTGTAAATCACTCTCTTTTAGTAGATCACAGCTTTGTTTTGGCAGTGAACCGCGCTCAGTGAGAAAAGCGATCACAAGTCAAATTCACATGGATGCAATTTGTTGCTGGGGAAAGTAAAACTTCTGCTGGCTGGGAAGAGTTCAAAGAGATGCGTAACCACAGGCCAATTTGCGTCGCCGTGCCCTGAATTGCGCCGCGTTTTTCGGCCCCCACACTCACCGTTGCCGTCGTCAAAGAAGTCCGTGATGGTGGCCGAGGTGCAGCGGCTCCAGGGTTTGGAGGCGTCGATGGAGGTGAGGATGGAGGACATGAGCCGCTTGTCGCTGTTCACCCCGAAGCGCTCCTCGCAGAACTTGGAGTCGTCGTGGGACAGACCCAGCAGGTGACCTGGGACGCACGGAAAGGAGTCGACAAGAGGAAGAGAGAGAGAGAGAGAGAGAGAGAGAGAGAGAGAGAGAGAGAGAGAGAGAGAGAGAGAGAGAGAGATGAGGCGTTTGCACATGCAGCAAGAATGAGAAAAGCAAACATGCCGAGCGCTCGGGTGTCAGGTGTACGACATCAGACAATGCCCTCGGGATATTAATCAGCACGAGAGGCGTGCTGACAGATGTGCGTGCCCTGACGCGTTCATGTCTTTGTTTGTGTGCGTGTATCCATGCCTACCTATCTCATGCGCGACGGTAAACGCAGCGTGGAGCCCGTCGTCCTCGATGACGGCGCAGCTTCTCTCCGGGGAGCAGATGGTGCCGACGTCCGCCATGCCGAGGGTGTCGCAGGAGTGGTGGCCACAGAGGTCCTGGACAAAGGAAGTACTGTAAGTCTACATGACCAAAACATTGTGGAAAACTTGAAGGAAGTGACTCCATCCTTTGCGAACACACAACCTCTCTCAGAATAGTTAAAAATGCAACATAAACAAGTACCAAAATGAACGTGAACCGAAACTCAGTTGACAGGATGCAGCAGAAACTCAACGGGTGGATATTTGGCTGACTCCCTCAGGCATTGAATTATTGGACTTTCATGCTCCCACGGTCCAAAAAACACTGGCTACTACACCTCCCATAATGCATGTTTTTGAGACATTCAAGTCCGTTGAGTCCTTTTCCAACAGGCTGAACACAACTTCTTGTGTTTTTTGATACGAAAGACTGGTGGATTGTTTTCTCCCACTGCTTTTTAACACCCGCTCCCTCCCTCTGCCTCCACCACCTCTCGGTCCGCCTCATCGGGTTCCCGAGTACATAGTATTGATCTTTGTTTGGATTCCCACACATGTCCATGCAGATGAGGCCCCCGGGACACCGGCCCTGCCCAGCGCCGAGATCAATCGGCTAATCGTGGCCCCCCCCCCGTGTGCACACGCACTGCAGCGGAACGGAACAGGGTGCAGACGCACATAAACGTATATGGAGGAACGTGCACGCCAGTGTGTGCGCGGGACGTCCAACGCTCTCTCTCTCTCTCTCTCTCTCCCGTGGAGAGGATGAATCGTCATGTTAAGTGGCGCTGACAGGCCTGCTGGCTCGTGGGTGAGAGCCTCTCTGGGAAGGCTGTTTACCCCGATGCCCGGCGGGTCGAGGCTTTTGGAACAAACTGCCTTGTGTTCGGCGCTCACACTCACACACACACATGACTGACTGGGTGGGACCACCTCACACACACACACACACACACACATAACTATAGGAGGTACACATAAATAAAGGGGTGCATATAAATGCACGCATGTACAGCAGATACAAATAGATGCACACACAGAAAACAGAAAGAGAGTGCCTGCTTCTGCCAAGTGACTGCTGGATACACAAGGAGCCAACAAAGAGCAAGTCAAACACACTCGCTGCACGCATGGAAGCTTCTCTTGGCTTTTTCCCCGAGAGACAACTATGGAAGGAAGAAAAGTTTGTTTTGAATGTGCACACATAGAGAATATTGTCTTCACATTTTGTCCGGCTCTCTTTCCCCGTTTCCCACACTCTTTCACCCCGACGTTCTGTACACCACCGCTTTTGCTTTTCGGGAAAACGCGTGGGAGAAGAGTAGAAAAGTGGGAATATCCCGTTAAGAGATGGAACGGCGACGCGGTGAGAGCATCTTTGTTTTCACGCAAAGGCCCTCTCGGGAGAGAGACATAAGCACGGGAATCAGACGCTTGGGATGGAGGGACGCCGGGTATTAAAGAGAAGAACTGAGAGAACAAGGAGTTACAGGAATATTGGCAGAAATAACAGGAGAACAGGTGGCAGGCTGGTCGTGAAGGTCAGGAGGCGATCAGAGCTCTGTGTGTGTGTGTGTGTAACAAGACCACTTGCGATCTAAGCCGAGGCTTGTGTTAAACAAACAGCCAGCCAGACCCAGACACCCACTCAAACCTCTCTCGCAGAGGGAGTTGCTCCGCGTGGTGAAAAAACGCCCTGCAGGCCGATCGCAAACCAAACCCGCTAATCAAAAGCAACAGAAAACAGCTCTCCGGCACTGACGGGAAAGGCCACCGATGACCCAGACACAGACACAATTTCATCCCCGTGCTATCCTGTACTTTTCAGCCAGAGTGCAGTTTAAAAGAGAGGATGGAGGATGAACTCTCTGGGCCGGTCCGCGTATGCCGACAGAGCCTGGGCGTCGAGGGTTTTTTTCGGGATCCGAGGGGGCGGTCTGCAGGTTGTCAACATGCGCCAGACGAAGTGTAGCACGTGTGAAATATCAGGAACGGTCAAAACAAATAGAGGGGCTAGCTGTGACGGGGGCGAGGGCTGGGAAATGTACACTTTAATGCGCAGACACACACATAAGCACATGGAGGAGGAGGGAGGAGTCCAAACTACACACATGTTCACATCGACGGTGAGACGCACAATGACATAAGGCGGAGTTGAACACACGTGTGGAGGAAATGGTTTGTGTCTACGTCAGTGTGTATCTTACATCAATCACCCTGACATCAGGGCCCTCGTAGTGTCTGCAAACGACTCGGGTTTATCAGCAATTGAATCCATTTTGTGTCCTTTTGAACGGGGCACGAACACACGCGTGTGTCGATCTCTGCGGCCGCCTTACAGTAGGGCTTTGTCCGCCGCCCAAGCTCACAACACGGCGACACAGCCACGCACAGCACTTCATGTTCCCACATACACAGACGTACACAGCCCGGAACAGTCCCCCCTCAATGTGCCTCGTTGTTTTGTTCCCCCCCCCCCCCCCCCCCACCCCGGTGCTGGTATGTGTGGAACTGGGTGACACCGCCGCACGGGTCAGCTCACCGCGGGTATACGGGGTGTTGGAGTAATTGGACCTGACCACAAAGAGACGAGTTCCCCTCCAACCCTGTGCTCTCCCCCCCCCCCCCCCCCCTCCTCTCATATGGGAACAATGGACTGGCCTGACTTCACAGTCACAAAGTCTTCAATGAGCTTCAGTTCTCGCTCAGCGGGCTACAGTAATCGGGTTCTACTTCACAGTCGCTCCAAATACACAGATGGGAAAAGGTTATTTATTTTCACGTGAGCTACTATGTGACACCTCTGACGGTCAATGGAATATCAGGCCAAGTCCCGTAACACAGCACGTCCCATGAGCCACTGGAGTTCCTGAGAAAAGCGCTAACGCTTTAGCACGCCTCACAGATCGAACTTCTTTTTCCGTCATTCTTGCTTTTGCGATCCAAAATGCAGCCCCTGTTGCAAAACAACAACACAGGACCATCCTCCTGCGGCGTTCGGCTCGTCCGTCCGCCCTAATGACCGACGCGGTAAACAAACGGCAATTCAAGCACTCAGCCGACATGGCTTTTTTATAGCCAGAGAGTTCAAAGGTCAACGTTAAAGTGGCCGCCTTTCATTGGCTTATAAAGGTTGCGACCCTCAAGAGTCGAGTCGTGCGCTATTAGCTATGTGTTTACTCTGCACACAGATTTAGCTGCAGCAGATAGGGATCAGGACCCCGCCCCCGGGAGGCGGGGGGGCCCCTGTGGTGCAGGGGGCCCTCTCGCGTCGACAGGTAACATCTACAGTATGGTGAAGGTGAGACGTGTGCGAGTGACGGTCGGGAGACAGGTTTGTAAATAATGCAAGCGCTGCGACAGGTGAGACACCAATGCACTGACTGATGTACTGGCCTTTTGTGCGGATGCTATTTTTTCAGGGTGAGCACGGGACATTTTAATAGGTCCACAGTCATGTTTCATTAGCTTCATGTCCAGTTGGACTCTCTGCCTTCCTGTCCAGCGGCTACCGTTAAGAGGTCTCTGTTTTCATGCCCTCTTGACCCCGCCAAGCCAAACCACCACCCCCCTGTCTGGGCTCGGTCAGTCTTGCCCCTGCAGGTTTTAGCGGCAGCAGCAGTTAGTGAGCAGCCACGAGGTGGTTGGCGCGCAGGAACTGTGCCACTTTGCCAGCTCGCTGACCCCAGGTATGCGCTACCGGCTGCCTTGCCAGTGCACGACGGCGGCGGCAACTTGCAGCAGGGAGCCTCGAGGTAATCCCGCCTTCTCCCACCCGAGCCACGACAAGACCCTGCATGAGCTGTACGCGATCCAACGAGGGCTGTCCGACCTGTCGACTTGGAGCCACACCCGGAGAGGTGAAAAATGCATGCGGACCCGCCGCTGCCCTGCGGGTTTTTTTGAGCAGGCAGGGAGGGACGGAGGAGGAGGAGAGGGAGAAGGGACGGTGAAAGACGGGATGCATGAGTGTGGTCGGGGTGAACTTGGGGCTTCTCACAGGGTGGATGTGTTTGTTTTTTCCTGACAGCTCCCAGCAGCTGACAAGCTGGAAAAGTAGCTGGGGAAAAATGTGCAGACTGGAATGATAAGGGAGGGAGGGAGGGAGGGAGGGAGGGAGGAATTGCAAGGACGGGATGACTACCTAATTAACTGCAGTTTCAAGGGAGTTTTAGGGATATTTCTGCAATACATCCAGCAGCTGATTTCAACCCCCCCTCCCCCTCCCTACCCTGGGAAGAATTTGTGTGCACGGCCTCGGGCACGCGCCTCAGATCACAGAGACTTGGAGGCTATTGGGCCGTCAGGGGACTGGGAGGGGGAGGCTGGAGACAGAAGAGCCTGCCTAGAAAAACACCAGGCGCAGGAAATACAGTGTTTTTTTTTTTTAATGGACTTTTGCAGACGCTGCTGCGCTGCATTACGCACGAGACATTCAGCAACAAGAAGAGAGAGAGAGGGAGGGAGAGAGAAAGCATATAGAAAAGGGCTGGAGACAAGCAGGGACATGTGGGCAGCAGCTTGTGCAGTTTCCACTTCTGATGGACTGTGATGCAAATGGGGACATGGTTCATAGTTGGCCAAAACAACCACTTAATGTGTCGCTTTTCGGCTATTGCTGTTATGTAAAAACGGTAATGTGTGTCAGTTGTTTCCACTCAGTGTGTTTTGCTGTTCATAAGCTATTCAATAAGCCACCCGAGGCTCTATCCGCCAAGTGCTTTGCTACAGCTGCCACCTCGTGCGCCTTCAAAATAAAAACAACCCGTGGCGTCACTCCGCCGCCTTGGCGTCACCCGCGGGGCCGCTAAGCCGCCTCTCCTCCGCCGTGTGGTGGAGTTTTGTTTACCTGCCTGGTGAAGAGGATGGCGGCGTCGTGGTGCTGCTGGTGGTCGTCGTCCAGCGGGTTTTGCTGGTTCTGCCACTTGCAGAAGCTCTTCAGCGTCGCCGCCGCGTTCTTGGACACCTCGAGCCCCTTCTCCTTCTCGGTGACCACGGCCACTTTCACCACCGACAGCCGGATGGGGTTCTCGATGCTCGCGTGGCCGTACAGCTTGGAGGCGATGGCGGCCAGTGTGAGCAGGTAGTGGTTCAAGTCCTTGCCGTATTTCTTGGCCATGGTGTCGTCGGCCACCAGGAGCAGCTCCACGTGCCTTGCGCGAGAGACTGACCGCTTGCTCCGCGTGCCATGCTCCGGAGCAGCCGCTTTGGTGAGCCGGCTCCACCGTGTTCGCCCGTGCGCGCCGTGGCTGCCCGCGCTCTCCTCCGCGAGCCCCTCTCCGTCCCGTCTCCCCTTCCCGCGACCTCTGTGCCGGCGCTTCCCCGCCGCATCCCTGCGTCCTCTGCGGCCGTCGCGCGTCCCGCAGCTCTCTCGCCCCTCGCGCATGGCCTCGAAGCTGAAGCTCTCGCGCGTGAACACGTGGAGCGCGCTCTCCGCGTCCTTGTCCTGCAGGGCGCGCACGTCGTGCTCGTGTCCCTTCGCCCTGATGATAGGCGTGATGGTGTAGCGCGCGTGGTCCACGGCGAAGAAGCCCTCGAGACCCCCGCCGCAGAGGTTGAAGACGGCCAGGGACTCCGGGTTGGAGTCCACTGTCCCGCGGTACGCGCACTCCCGCTGCAAAGCCGCGGGGCTGTCCCCCATCATAGCGAGCACATACTGGGGGCTGAAGTGATGCGACAGCACCAACTCGTCCCGCTCCATGTCCAGCTGAAACCGGCTCCCATCCAGGTACAGCAGGTAGCCCACCTTCCCTCCTCCGTGGTAAATCCGGTCAATGGTCCGCACGACCCCGTCTGTCCTCCGGGCAGGTGTGAGAAGCGACCCGTTCGCAGGTGGAAGATAGAAACCCTGGAAAGTAGAAAGCCCGGCTCCCAGCTCCAACTCCACGACGCACAGCAACAGTAGCCGAAACCAGAGCATGCCCTCGGCCAGAGCACCAAGGATCCGCACCATTGTTCATTCCAACCCGAAGAACATCTATGTATCTACTAAAACAACCCGGGGCTGGCTGAAGAGACAACTTTGAGCGTTTGTTCCTCCAAAAAGCGCATCCTCCCGGTGTCCAAATCCCCCATGAAAAAGCGCACAGTAGTAACCAACAGGCGAGCAAACAAAACCATTGAGGAGAAGAAGAAGAAAAAATAATAAATGGAAACGAAAAAGAGCAGCTGAAAGGAACTGTGTGCAGGCTGGAGAGCACTGAGCTGAACTTGGAGAACAAAAACACAAAGTTTGCTCTTAATAGGACCCGGAGAGAAAAAGTCCTGCCCCCTTTGCGCTCAATCACCACTCCTCCTCCCCCCTCTTCTCTCTCTCTCTCGCTCTCTCTCTGTCTCTCTGTGTGTGTGTCTCTCTCTCTCTCTCTCTCTCAAATCAGAGTGAAGTCAAGTGCTGGAGGAGAGGAGAGAAACCTGAACAATGCTGTCACTGGAGTATTTCCCATTGCCTCAGCAAAGGAAAGAGTAGACTTTGCAAGTCCATCAAAAACCCTCATGAATCCCTTTGAGAGGCAGAGGGGGAAAGATGCAAACAATCACTTCTCATTCTGAATAAATCCTCAAATCCACCTCATCAGTGACAATCACCCCCTGGTCATTAACTTCAGTACACCAACGTCACTCAAAGCCAGCGTGAAAAACAAACATCAGCAAAACAAGTTACCAAACAGCCACATGCTGCCACTCCCCAGGACCAACACCATTTATCCGAAGCATTAAACACCAGCCATGTTATTTTTACACTTTTACCACTTTGACTACTTTAATAATTGAAGGCTAAAAGTCCAACAGGACTTGACTGGAGAGTTGCAGCAAACTGGAGGGGGGGAATGGATAATTTATGGCCGTTCCCGAATAAAGAGTTGTGGGAGTTCACCGTTCCCGTGCGAGACATGTAATGGCATGCGTACAGATGCTGTCCTTGTGTACGAGAGAGTGACGGAACAAAATGTGTGTGTGTGTGTGTGTGTGTGAGTGAGAGAGAGATTTGCAGATGTGTGACTGTGCCAGGAACTGGATGTGTTTTGATTATTTATTGTACCTTTATTGGAAGTGTGCTTGGCGGTGCCAATGGGACGTCTGTGTGCTGAGAGGGATTTAGCCGTGTATACCTCACTGGAGCTGAAGTCACTGAGTCTCTCTCTCTCACACACACACACACACACACACACACACACACACACACACACACACACACACACACACACACACACACACACACACACTCACACACTCCAAAAGTTCCAAGACATTGCTCATTTGCTGAGTCACCTAACGCTGTTACCTCTGCACACCACAAAGGGGGTTTCAGTTGTGTCTCTGCGTGCCGAGAGGGAGGCCTCTCCGTGTGGCTGCCCCCCCCCCCCACCACCACCACCACCACCACCACCACCACCACCACCACCACCACCACACGCACAACCTGAGAGCCGATATTACGTTTCGACTCTGCTGCGTCAAACGCCCATGTCGCCTCCCGCTGCTAATCCAAAGCCCCTTACGACTGAGCGGTGTGGGTAGCGTGGCCTGGCACTTGCGGGGGAACGCGAGCCAGGGAGTGGGCGCAAGAGCGCGGGGGCCAAAAAGTGGAACACGGTGTGCTGCAACCGTTAAGTCCCCCCCCCCCCCCACCCGTCAAAATCCCACCGTGGTACGGTCCACGCATGAAACATCCCACAACGAGGATGCACTCTGCATTCAAATAAGCCTCCAGAGGAATGTTGACAGTTGCTCAAGAGAAGGGTTGCATTTTGGGGTGGGGTGGGGTTGGGGGGGGGGGGGGGGTGGGCTCGTTCAAAATCTCTGCTACGGCCCTGCAACCTATTGAACATGATGTCCTCTCATGCAGCATCGAGCTGAACCTCGCGTCCACATCGACTGTTATGCAACGCACCTCCCACTACCCGTCTCTTTTCCTCTCTGTCCTCACGTCTGGTCTCCAACTCCCCGCTGCCCCTTCCCCCGCCCCCCACCGCCTCACCTCCAGCTGCCGGCTGCATCTCCTTCACACCAAACTGTCAAGTGTATTACCTGCAGTAAAAAAAAAGGAAAAGAAAAGACGCCTAGAAAGACGGAGCAAACCCGAGCTGTGTCTGTGTGAGAGGATGTTTGATCAGGACGGAGTGATGTCAAGACAGACCTTCGGCACTTGTGTGTGTGTGTGTGACACGCCATATGCATGAGAGTATGTTGAGTTCATCCCCATGCGTGTACACAGTAAGGCCTGTTAATGCATGGGGTGAAGTGTACTGCAGCTGCAAACTAGTGGCGCTGATTCAGAGCAAAAATTAGGCAACTTTCCACAGCATCTTTCAATGCTACACTGAAACGACACACACACACACACACACGCGCACACACGCTCTGGCTCATATCCCTCCAATGTCCTCCTCTCCCTCCCTCTTCCTCTCTCCTCTTTGAATCTCACACACTCAGCCCATTGGATCGTTTTTAATCCCCATCATCTAAAAACCGAGATGGATGCCAAAGCAACCATATGGACATAAACCTCCCCCGTTATCCACACACACACACACACACACACACACACACACACACACACACACACACACACACACACACACACACACACACACACACACACACACACACACACACACACACACACACACACACACACACACACACACACACACAATTACACAGTAACCCGGATCACACGTGTAAAGCAGGCTGCATACAGTATTGAGCATCAACAAAACAAGTTGTGTGTGTGTGTGTGTGTGTGTATGTGTGAGAACCCGCGTGCCGAGCCACGTGTGTGGGGACCGGCCCACTCCCTACGGTGGCTGGGAGGGGAGGGGAATCCAATACGGT
Organism: Pholis gunnellus; assembly: GCF_910591455.1. Classification (NCBI taxonomy): domain Eukaryota; kingdom Metazoa; phylum Chordata; class Actinopteri; order Perciformes; family Pholidae; genus Pholis; species Pholis gunnellus. The sequence goes on from NC_136551.1 coordinate 5,084,206, forward strand.
TAATTGACGGGCCGAGCCTTTTACATAACCGCCATGCTCTATCTAAGTGGTGGTGTCAGAACCCCCCCCCCCCTCCTCCCCGAGCACTGCAACAACTCTCCCTCCCTCTCTAGTCTCCATGACTCCCTCTCCTCTTCTGCACACACACACACACAATCCCTCTGTTGCGCCATCTCTCCCTCCGTCCTCTTCTATCCCTTCATGGATGTTAAACCAGTAATTCCCATCAGGATGAAAATGCTTCAGATGAAGGAAACGGCAATCACAGCGCTTGTTCTCTTGATGGTTGAGCGGCTAATGGAGTGTGTGTGCTCTCTCGCTTTTTCCTCCATCCCTCTTTCATTTCCTCTCTTTGTAGAAACCAGGTGTGTGCTTAGCATCTGTTATCACGGCGCCGAGAGAGAGAGAGCCACCTCCCCTGGGCGACAGCTAGCCTCCACCAGGTTTACGCTGTTCTGGGGAACACACACACACACACACACACACACACACACACACACACACACACACACACACACACACACACACACACACACACACACACACACACACACACACACACACACACACACACACACACACAGCTTTCTTTTGCAAGAAATAACAACACAAACTCTTTTATCCACAATATAAATATATATTCATATAAAAAAAAGAAATAAAAGATACATAGAGAAAAGAAACTAAAATATAAAAGAGGCACGTGTATACACCTGGAACCAGATGGGCATTAAATTAATCTCAGAGGAGCATCCGATCAAAAACCTGATCCAGGTACGAATGGCAGTGCAAGGAAACAGCAGTTTCAAGTTTGTTAAAGGAACTAGTTATCTTCAAACAGTTTAAAACACCCACGCTCACCCAAGACATTGCTCATCCTTCTGGTGTTTTGAGTTCCTCTTCTGCATGTCACAGTTTAGGACACGGTCATGTCCTCTGCGGAGAGAGTCGCGTTGGAAGTGGCAGAGTTATCTTCTCACTAAAAACCTACTTTAACCTTTTCAGTTGAACGCAACATGATTTTAGTCCCGTCAACGGCAGCAGCAGCAATATTTCAATGTTGTACTAATACACGCAGATTCAGCCACTATGACGGCGCAAAGAGGTTCTATTCTTCAATTTAGCAAAAACTGCACTTCAAAACTTGTGCATTTCAGAATCAACAACAACAACAAATCACAAAAAAAAAGTTATGTTTTGCCGATACAACTCTCGCATTACATGGTCTGAGGGTAAGGCCTGGTTTTGAGCCATTCAAGCGCCACGATATGGCGATCACAGATGGTGAAGCACGTACACGTCCAGACAAATCACTGTACAACACACGTCTGACTCACAGAGTCATCGGCTATTCAGTGGAGAGTCAAAGTGAAGCATGCGGTGATCTCTCATAGAGAGTAGAGTCGAGGGCCAGCTTCGTCATTAATGCTGGCAAAACAAAAGAAATACAAAACATCTAAGTGTTGTTATTTAGCTGCGTCCTGAGCCTTGGATGGCTACAGAGGCTGCTGTTACATGGTTCACAAGTACAGTGACTCAACTAGTGCATAAAAGAAGACACTTGAAGCTGAGGAGGTTAACGAGATCGAGGAGTGTTCCAGAATAAGCCGACTCGAGTAACCGGTAAACTGGGGGTAAAGTCAGCTGGAGCCTCTGAAGGAGCCACCCTCACGGGCTCTTGAGGCCGGATTTGCACCTCCTCCTCCTCCCCCAAGTGAGACCCCCCCCCGACCTCACAGAGAGCTCGGCTTCTCGGTCAGGGGCAGAGCGGGGCTGTAGGGGAGCGCCAGTGAGGTGCCTTTGGCGGGGCTGCACAGACGTTGGAAGCGCTGTTGGAGGGGGGTACAAAAAAGAAGTCAGTCGATTGTTTTACATCACATTACTCTTGTGTGTTTTTCGTTTTAAAAAAAATCTAACCTGCGGCAGGGTTCCCGGGGTGGTGGCCAGGGCGTAGACGGCCCAGATTGGAAGCAGGGAGACGGAGGAGAAAGTAAGGAGCCAGCCCAGCGTGGTGGCCCAGGACGGAGCGACCAGGCCTTTCCCCAGGCTCAACGGAGACCAGCTCACCAGGGAAAACACAAAGGTAGCCTGCGGGCACGAACAAGGAGGAGTGGGTCAGTGAGCACATCGGGTTGACACAGCGATACCGGAACAATCTGGGCTCAACCTGTATGACGGTCTGAGGTCTAATACCAGAGATGGGCAAAAATACATCAAAATGTATTTTGATACAAAATACAAAATACCCCCAAATAAATGTATTACAACAAAATACAAAATACAAAATACTGGTGCCAGAAAATGTAACAAAATACATGTATTTTGTATTTAAAATATAGGAAATACTTTTTTCTGGATTTTCTGTTTTCTCACAATTTGGTCTAGCAGAGCATTCAGGTTTATATAATGTACACAAAGCTCTGGTGAACCCCACAAACAGGAAGAACAGTCACAGAATGTCAGTGTAACTAAGCAAAGCTATTGAAAGACAACAACTTGATTATATATATATATATATATTAATGGGACTTAACAGCCCATAAACTTTGGCTTTGTATCAACAAGAAAATATTCATCACATATGACATACAAGCTCCCAATCTCCCTCTTCCTATAGCTAGCTACTCGACTGATAAGCTAACTTGCTAAACACTGGCTATGCACTAGCCTAGACAGCATGCTAGCGTCATTAGCATGTTAGCATCGCTCACTAGCATGATATTATAACCATCACCATGTATATACAATAGGCTATGTAGCCAGACCCAGACATGAAGTATACATCAAGCTAGTTGACATCTGTCACACTCAGATACAATATTTAACTTGACAGACAATCCGCTGAACTTGAAGATCTGAAGACTGAACTCGTGAACTGTTTTTTGATTCGTGGAAAAAGTATTTTGAGTATTTTAAATACAAAATTACTCCACTCTAAAGTATTTTGTTACAAATTACATTAGATTTTGAATCGGCCCTATCAAATACAAATTACAAAATACTCAAAAGTAATTGAAATACGTATTTCAAATACAAGTAATAGAAATACTGCCCATCTCTGTCTAATACCAACATGTTCAAACTAAACTTTAATCTCACTTCAGTGTTTTACTTTTTCCTCTTGATCGTGATTGCCGAGGGCACGTTTTCTTTGCCACGAGAGGCAGGCCGATTGACAGGCACATCGCGCTATTTTAAATGAAATGTGCGTACTATTTCACAGCACACTTAAGGGTGGGAAAGCAGGTCAGCGGGGGGGGGGGGGGGGGGGGGGGGGGTCACTCACAGTGCACACGGCCGGGGTCAAGTACTTCCAGCACAGCTTGAAGAAGGGCAGCGGCATGTAGCCGGTCATATGCTGGATGTTGGCGTTGAAGCGATCAGCTCCTAGTGGCCGAAAGAAGAACAAGGTTTGGTTTACGACTGGTTTGTTGACTTTAGTTGGAATAACTTTTTTTTTTTTGCTAGTATCCACCACTTAAAAAGGAACGCACTTGAAAACAGTCTTGAGCCTGATAGTAGTAGCAATGGCAGTGATAGTAGCTACACACGATAGCTGTAGCAGCTACAGGAGATGTAAGCTAGCTAGTGGCAGCAGTAGCTATGTAGCTAAAAGTCGAAACAGGAAGTAGCTCTAAAAGAGTGTAATCATTTAAAAGTTGACGTTGGTTTTCACTTAATAAAACTGCAGAAATGAGCATTTATGATGATGGTCAAAACGACAAAAAAATAAGACCCAGGTTGTTAGAAATATATACTATTAAAGAATAACTAAAAGCTGCCATGGGTAGCAGCACTTCTCCTGCTATATGTATTGACTCTCTGGAGTAGCAGCAGTTCTACGGTAATCTGAAGACATTCAATGCAGACTTTGAACACGATATGGAAATGTTACAAGAAAGAAGAGGACGGTAAAAGTGTGTGTCCCTTTTCTAAAATAACCCGACCCGTGGAGTGAGACGTAGCCAGCAGCAGAGGATTGTTCGTGTACGTTGGAGTGCATCAAAAACTGTCAAACCCCACAGTCATAAAGAGTGGGGGAAAGGTGCACTGGAGTCCTGACCGCTGTGTTACCCAGTCCACACACACACAAAACCCTCTCTGCACTGCTCACCTCCTGCTGGGAGAGCCATAAAAACGTCCTAATCATATTCACCAACACACACTCTGCTCATCTAATTGACTCATTCGCGATGGAACAAAGTACATTTTGTATTTGTCATGATGTCTGTACGTGGCACATCTCGCTCTTAAACAAACAATGTTTTTGGAGCCCCAGGTCTGGCTCGGATCGGGGCTCCCTGGGGCTGCCAGACTGAGACCGGGAGGCGACGGGGCCCGGGGGCTGATTTAGGGCCTGGAGGAGACAGACAGGGGCCTGGCGAGGAGCCAGTCTCCTTACAACAGTGGGTAGCTGCAGCCATGTTAATATACTGTCTACTGACTCTAAGTGGAATGTAGAGGGAGGGGAGGAAGTGGGCTGTGTGTGTTAATCAGATTATAGGAACTACTTTCATTAGTGGAGTGATAAAAAAAAAAAATGAGTTTAATTCTTGGCACTGTTCTGCCTTTATATTTCATGTGTGTACTGACAGCTATCAAACTAAGATTTATTTAGCCTATTGAGCTTCGACAGAATTTAATTAAATTCAGACATGGAATGGGATGGTAGGACATTTCTTTAAATATGAAATGAGTCTGCAATTAGAGGAGCTAAAGCATTTGGTGGGACTGTAGAGGACAGGAGACAAAGAAAGGAAAGGGAAGTATAGGCGATGAGGAAAGGAAAGGAAAAGAAAGGGAGAAGGGAGGAAGGAAGAGAATAGAAGAAAGAAGAGGAGAGGAGAGGAAATAATATAAAGAAAGAGTGAGAGGAGAAGAGGAAAAGGAAAGGAGGTAAAGAAAGGTATGGAAAAGAGAAGATGGTGAGGTGAGGTGAGGAGGAAAGCACATTAAAAGAAAGGAAATGAAAGGAGTGGAGGAGAGGTGGAAAAGGAAATAAACAAAAAAAGTATGACAGGAAAGAAATTGAGGGGGAATGGAAGTCAAATGGAAAAGGAAAGAAGAGGAGAGGACAGGCAAGGAGGAAAGGAAAGGAAGGGTGATGGAGAGATTTGTACCGTAGACCCAGCCGATAGCGACAGACTGGAAGATGGAGAGAAGCAGCAGGCTGGCTCCACTGCAGGAGAAGTGGTCGTAGATCTGGAACACATACAGACCACCCTGCGTCGTGGTGGACACAAACAAGCAAGAAAGGAAGAAAACGCCATTAATTATCATCACTAGAAAAGCTAATTCACGGAGAGGATCGTCTTCATCCTGAGTGGGGACCTACCGGCGTGACCATGACCAGTCCCACCAGGAAGCAGACGACACAGATGAATAGCAGCAGCAGCTCTCTGCGGTGGCCTCGGCGGATCAGATGGGGGTACAGGTCAGTCATAGACGTCATCAGGGCCTCCAGACTCACAAACTGGGTGACGGAGAGGAGACGGGGTCAGCTTTACCGCGCGCACAATACATCTACGCCATCGCGAGGGATTCATCAAAACTCGGTGTGTGTGTGTGTGTCTCTACCTGTGTGTCCAGCCCCAGCATGATGATCATGAGGAAGAAGCAGACGGCCCAGAGCTGGGGGACAGGCATCATGGCTACCGCCCTCGGGAAGGCAATGAAGGCAAGGCCGGGACCTGAGAGGATGAACCAACAAAAAATATAACAGTAAGTACATGTTATTCTAACATAAAAGCAAGACGTAACCAAGTATCACCAAAATACGTATTAAGACATTAATGGTCAGCTGAATGAGGTGTTGCTGGGTATTTTGTTTTTGATACAATGAAGACATTTGTTAGGGACTATTTTTAGTAGCGGAGTAGTACAGATTAATAGGTTGTGGCGCTTTATGGCACAGAGGATTAGAGTATTTCAGACTACGCAGACAATACCAGTTGGTAGGACATATTCAGTATCGGTTTTGGTCTTTTAATGGGATTTGTTGACTATAAAAAACAAAGAACTAAACCCTCAACACTCTCCGTCTCCATCCCCCCGACCCCGTTTCACCTGACTGCACCACGGAGGCGATGTCCACGCCCTGCTCTTCAGCCATGAAGCCCAGCACCGAGAAGATGGCAAAACCCGCCAGGAAGCTGGTGGCGCTGTTCAGGAGGCACAGGAGGAAAGAGTCCCTGGAGGGTCCACACGAACAAAACTCATTTAGCATTGTAGCGAGACACAAACTTGAAGAAACGCATGGAGAAGAGTGCCCGTAACAGAGCTCTGGCTTGTTAGTGTACATACAAGCCAAGAGTTAAGTGCTTGGCTCTTTCTGTGTGTGTGTGTGGGAGTCCTAGAGTGTGGGAAACATGGCAGAGAGAGCTGTTCTCTAAGGTGTGGCTCCATCAGTGTGTTTTCTCGGACCATTCCAGCCATTCCTTCTGGGAGCCACCTGACCAGCCGGGGCTTACATCCTGCAGTTCAGTGAATATGGCCTGTCTGAAGTGGAGAGGAAGGAGACGCGTGACGTAAAGGGCTCTCACCTATAGCAGTCGTTGTTGTATTTGTTGTAACTGCCGAGGGCTGTGAGACTTCCCAAACCGATTCCATATGAGAAGAAGATCTGGGTACCTGCATCCATCCACACCTGTAGAAAGAGAGAGAAGCGTTTACTAAAGCCAGAATGACGTCCCTGCTGTCTGTAAATCGACTTGACTTCCATGAGCTCTCATTAAGCGTGTGTGTTTTTGTACCTGCGGGTCTGCCAGGCGGGTGTGGTTGGGCTTGAGGTAGTAGATGATGCCCTGGGTCGCTCCGGGCAGGGTGGCGCCGCGCACCAGCAGCACAAACAGCATGACATACGGGAAGGTGGCCGTCAGGTACACCACCTAGAATGTACACAGCGAGGCAGGGGATGTGGTCAGGACGGCAACCGGGGACAGAGAAAACAGCGGGGGCAGGCACGCGGCTGTGATGTCCTCAAAACAGAGCGGACATACCAAAAAGAGGGAACCCTGGAAAATCTTAAAGCCTGTTGACAGATGGTGGCAGCCGCACAACAAACAAATCCGACAAAATTGCTGCAGTGGCCGGCTTCCTTTATTTCATTTGCCAGCCAAATGAAATAAAGGACAGAACGACGTCTGTGTTCAGGTTCTCGACCCCTTTTTTTTGTGTGTGTGTATTTTGGCAAATTCACACCATATATAGTATGCCGAATCAGCTATTAGCAGCTCTTGTTTGTAATGTATTCGTGGATGTACGGATCCCGCTCACCTTTCCGGTGGACTTCACTCCTTTCCAGACACAGAAGTAACAGACGAGCCAGACGAGGGCGAGGCACAGAGCCAGCTTCCAGCTGATCGGGCCCAGCTCGTCTAAACTACTGGAAAGACGGAGCACCTCACGCCTAACACACACACACACACACACACACACACACTGCTGTTAATTTATAATCAATAACACAACAAAAAAAAGTGAGAAACCAAGAAGCTACACTCACTCCCAAAACTCAATGACAGGGGAGGTGGCGTTCTCAGGCAGGCTGCTCCCATTGGCTGTCTGGTTGTGGTGGTCGAACAGCACGCACGCCTCTGCAGGAGAACACACACACACACACGCACGCACAACATTTTCAATTTGACCCGGTGGACTCAAAGTGCATCGACAAGACGCCTGGAACGTTCCTGTTGTTACCGACCAGTGTTCCACGTGTTGTTACAGTGCGACCAGGGCAGCACCGCCTGGAAGCTGTAGGACAGGTAGAAGAGCGCCCAGGCCAGGATGACGATGTAGTACACGCAGCCGTGCAGGATCATCACCTGGCTGGCGTAGCCGAGACCTGCGGGGGACAGGGAGGAAGATGGAAGCGGTGGATCCTGGTGCGGTGATTTAACACAAGCAGATCCGAAGGATTACGAGTGGTTGGTCACAGTAACACCTGCATAAATTCTATTATCAGATCACAGTCACTGGAGTTCCAGACGAGCGCGTCCATTAAGTGAGACACTCGACTCGCGGCCCACATCAAGCACATCTCCATTAAGAGTGAATGATGGTCTTGTGAGGCCTCGAGTGGGTTAGAAAGTGTGGGCTGTTTGCCGACACAAGTGGCTGTTTGTGGCGTCCGCTAATGAAATTCAGGCCTCTTATCTGGTGATGGCGTATTAATTGAGCAAGCCAGTGAGGGATTCCTACAGAAAGCATTTCTTTCTTTGTCTGCGTACAGACACGTATAGGCGAGGACGTGCTACATATTTTCACACGGACAGGCCGGGCAACAAAATACCGGCAAAACCCCGCGTGCGTGTGCAAATGTGCATCTGCAGGCCATATGGGCCGAGGGCCAGAGCAGCGCATTTTTGTCACTGACCAGGGTAAAATAAAACACATATTCTGTTTACAATGTTTTTCCCAGGTGGTCCAGCTGGCGCTGCTACTGGCCTCGGCTGCACCTGCACACCAAATGGACTTTGAGGTGTTTTGTGCTTGAAAGTTGTATGTTTCTAAGTTTCCTTTTACAAGATTTTTAAATGCAGGAGTTGTCCTTGTGACTTTAAAAGCGTGGTATTCGTGCTTTTACTGAAGTAAAAGATCTTCTTGCATCCCTGGTATTAATCACAGACACTGGCTCAGTGGGTAGCTCCTCCTCTTTCTCATTTTTTAAAAATAATCAGCTGTAGACCGCTGCATTGTTCTGCTATACGTACCGCGCACTGTGCACCGAAACGTACACTCGTATGGTGCTTAAGTGGCCTCAACCTGTGCACATAAAAACCAGACGTGACCCCTTGAAACGGTACAGCATGGTCGACCGCTGCCGTTTGCACTCATGTCATTTACCCACGTCTATTGTGCTGCACCTATAAATAAATACAGCCGGGGAGATCGACGGATCAAAGTCCCCCCTAGTGCCTTTACTGAGAACAAGGAGAGAGAAAGTGACAAGACAGATGTTGGCGAGGTTCCATCTATCTCGTAGGTTTGCAAGGTAGCTCCAGAGCCTGGGTACGTGTAACAATGTGCGACACGTCATCGGCACAAGCTGCGGATAAGCCTTACCTCCAAACAACGGACAGATGGTCCTCCAGGCGCTGACTCCTCCCAGGCTGGTGTACTGTCCCAGCGATGTCTCCAGGAGGAACAGGGGGACGCCGCACAGCACCAGGAACAACAGGTAGGGTATAAAGAACACACCTGGGCACACACACACACACACACACGGTTCTATCCTTGTGAGGACCTTCACTGATTACATTCAACCCAACATCTAACCCTAAAATAACCTTTACCCCAGTTTAAATTAAATCTGAACCACAAAATGAGCCCTGTTATAAAACTGCATTCATTAAATTAACCCTCACTTAAAATCCCAGTCGACCATCTGACCTGATAAAAGTAGTAAAAATCGGTGTAATGGACAGATTTTGGAGAACTTTTATCATATCACAGGAGTGAAAGTACGATCTAACAAACACCTTGGAGAGGTCATCCCCTAGTTTTAGAGGATGAGAAAAAGATGGAGGGGGACAACAAAAAGGAAAAGATAAGGGCAGATAACACACAGAGAGCCAAGAAAGAGGGGAAAGAGAGAGAGAGACAGAAATTTACAGAATGTTCTTCACACTCTAAAGCTGAAAGTCCCTCTCTTCTTCCCTATCCCACGCGCTTTACCTCCTCCGTTCTTGTAGCAGAGGTAGGGGAACCTCCAGACGTTGCCCAGGCCGATGATCTGCCCCGCCACGGCCAGGAGGAACTCGGCCTTGCTCGCCCACTGGCCCCTGGCGTGAAGGCCGTCCTTGGTGGCTAATTTCCCGTTGGGGAGGATCCCTTGGTTGAGTTTATTCAGCAGCGGGTCTCCTTGATGCGGAGGCAGCTGGTCGGCCATGACTTGTTCGGGCAGAGACACCCACACGCCCCTGAAGAGAGGTCAACACAAGCAATTAGGAGGGGAACGAATGAATGTAAACAGACGCAATCGGAAGGCCACACAAAGCACGGTTCACCCACATCGTTGCAGCCGGGATTGTGCGACAAGACCTTGGGGGTCCTTTCTGGCAGTTGGTTTGGCTGCCTCACTTATCTGTGATGTATAACTCATGACGAGTAGTCCATGGGCGTGAAGTCCTTTATCTGTACTCTGCAGCACTCTCAAGGACCAAGTTTGACTACTTTTCGCTTGTGCATTTGGCTGGAGGCAATTTCTCTCACCAGAAATGTGTATTTGTGTGAAAGAACACATATTTTCCCAGCAGACATTTCGACATGTCATAGCCAGCGCAGATATATGTCATGGAAGGAATGGAATTTCTTTTTACTTGACTTTAGAAGGCATTTATTGATAGTCAGACTTAAACCAGATGAATATATATTGATGTTTACAAAATCCAATTTAACTTATTGTTAGTATTTTGTCTCCTGTAATATTTCACTAATGGTTCTATAGGGATCTTTGGTCAGTTGATAGTATTTCTTTTCACATTTTTGTCATTTTATTTCCATTATTGCTGCAGGGGTTGCTGATGAATTTTCGTTATATTATTGTGTTATTATTGTGAACGTGACCTCGGTCACACTGTCTCATTTCCTCCACATGGTTTCCTGGTGTGGCCATGTGTACACAATGCCGAATACAACGACCACAAGCCGCGCTTTGTCCGCCTCCTTTCACTTGACACTTTGACTGACCGAAAGAAGAAGAAGAATTATGACATTGTAGCAACACATGGGATAAATCACCGGTTCTGTTGTTGCTGTTTTGCGGAATACACACGTAACGGTTCCGTGGGACCGGTTATGCTGTCCGTTCGGATCTAAACAAGAGAGGCGTGATGAAGTAAAACGATGCTCTGTAATAGATACCTAAAATAAAAGCTGACAATTTGCACATTCGTCCTCACTCGGTGCGTCGCATGAAAGGATAAATTGCAGAGAATTCGACAATGCGTTGCCTACCTCTGCGTTTCCTGTCGGTCTCCACAACGCGAGCACCCCCGTGTGCAGGTGGCGAAATGGTTTGTTCCAGTCAAGGGAACTCTGTGAGAGGCTGCTGGGCCAATATCCAAATGTATAGAGGGACTATGATTGGGCGCAGCCAGTCGCGTGGAAGCGTGCCGGTGTGGGTTACTCAATGATAGGTTATGAAATTACTTGTTTTTTATATAGAGCTCTGATAATAACAGATTATATCACAGGTGATAGGTAGTATTAAGCAGATCTTCTACATTATGATGTTTAGACGTTTGCATGGTTGCTGAAGATTGTAAAGATGGAATATAATAAAATGTACAGGAAATAAGTAGATGGATTGTAATTCCTTTTTTTTAAAAATCATATACATTTGAATCGAATATTATAATACAAATATATGGCCGGGACTATTTTGCAATTGCAATACATAACAATAATCACTGTCATCACTTCCAAGTCAAAATCAGCAGACACAACTTTATGTAGTCACTTCTTAGAAAAAGCAGAGTTGAATTCTTTGCATTTTTATGTAAAGTACTTAAACTCGAGTAAAGCAACAGCCTCCGGCTCCCCATTGTGGACTCTGTCCTGTAAATAGTCTCGGCGACTTAACCATTTAGGCCACCTCGCGCAGCTCTCAGCACATTTAATGGGCTGTGTCATTGCCTGTGCTCATTCAGCTGAGCATTTATAGCCATAGTAAAAAAAAAAAAAAAAAAGGTCCAGGCTCCATTTAGCACTCTGCTCCAAGGACTTCATTCAGAAAATTACATTCCACTGCATAGCCATATTAAGTTATATTAGTGGGTATATAAATCACATGCAAAGGTGTGCATTGTACTCATGCACACATGCCTACCAGTGTTTCAGCGAGGACGAACACCACTTTTTAAAAGTCACACAATTCTAAAGCCGATTACTCGGATTTCAGGGTCTTAATTATTCAGTGTATTCTACGCTGCATGTGTGCCTTTTGTCTCTACATCTTAATGTTTCACATTACAGCAGGAGGACTCAACAAATGGCCACTCTTACCGTCTGTATTCGCTGCATCAATTCATCAGAAATAAAAAAAAAAACGCAGCCATTGGAACTGGAATTGAAGATCAGCCTTTATGTAGATGACACACTACTTTACCTACGACTGCCTCCAAGCTCCAAGGAAAAGCTGGTTTTGATACAGCCTCAATCAAGCTTAATAAAAGATTGACTGAGTTGGTAAAATGTAGCTTATGTCTGCAATTAACTCCTTTTATGAATTTGTGTCACAATTTACTTTTGTCTCCCTCATTAGGCGAGAAATTCCCCCCCCCCAAAAAAAATCTAAAAAGTTCAGGGTCAAGCGTCAGGAAGTGGTAAAAAGTCATGCAATCATATACAATGTGCACATTCCTCAACCACACATGTGCACCCCATTCACATACTCACACAGCTTACATGTCATCTCTCAAAATGCAGATTCTTTGCTTCCCAGGGGCCAAATAAAAACACCAGCGGTAAGGGCCCTTCAATACAGTCGCCATTGTTCTGTCCTGACAAACCTGTAGCCCCCTGTAAATGTGGTGCCACGGCGTGTAACTCAGACCAGGCATAGCCATACACATTTACTGCGTGCTTTACGGCTGCTTTTATTGGTGTCTGGCATCCAGGGCGAGGGCAGTGGGCCGCTGATATACAGTGGTACGCATTGTGAAAGTCCTCAGGCCTGCATCCATCCTGTTGTGAAACGGCAAGGTTTTTCAAAACTTTTAGTGGGAAGCAACATTGCAGCAAACAGAATGTCGCAAATATTCAGCTTCGATGATGAACGTTGTGATGATTATGAACACCGTGTACTGGGCAAAACACTGTGCACACGTTTTGGGATTAGTCAATAAGATCATCTGAGAAGCGGAAGGTCTCGGGTTTAACTATGGTGTCCAACCGAATGGTATATGAATGACATTCAGCGTACAATAACATCACCATTCTTGGTTTTTGCGTGTCATTTTGTACTGTGTAGCCTGTGTACTGACTGCATTGCAAAGGCATAATGCTACACTCGCAGCTGCCTTGCTCAAAAGCCCCTCGACACAACGCGGATGTTTGAACACATGAGATCATCTATTTGATTACAGTCTGCCAACTATCAGACCAGAAAGCTGAGTGTAATTCAACATTTGGAGGATAATTCAATCTTTCTTTTTATGCACTCAGACCAGAACACATTCATCTGCAGCCTCAGCCTTCGGGTCAAACACGATATTTAAGTGGTCTTCTTGCCTTGTTTGAACCCTTTGAAAGAGGAGTCCCTGATGTGGGCTCTAACTCCTTACCTCCTTCCCTTACTCTAGTTCCCATGTCCTAAATAGGTAAACATTCCTGTGGCTTTACCCCCTTCCTCTTCAACCTATGAGAAAAACATACCTTGTAAAAGAGGAGTCTCTCAAAAGCAACCTCTGGCCTTACGTCCACACTGTACAGGGCTCCCCTGAGGCTTGTGGTGGGCCAGATATTCGGTGCTGATAATCTGTCCCGGAGATTTTATGGGAATGTTTTGAGGGGCAATTCCCTACATGAGTCTTTTAACCACAGTGGGTAGTCCCGTGATGTGTTAGTGCAGCTTTCACAGATTTGTGAAACCCCCCCCCCCCCACCCACCCTCCCCAAATCCGTACTATCATATCATCAAGCACGTAAACTTTTCCCCCCTTTTGGACTGAGCCAGGCTAGCAGTTCCTGTCTTTTATGCTAAGCTAGTTAGCGTGCAGAGAGTGGTTTCATCTTACTCACAGCAAGAAAGCAAATCAGCATATTTCCGAAAAAAATCCCCAACTATTCATTCAATATGTTACCGACCACGTTCTCCAAACACTCACTCATGCAAAGCAGAACAACGTCTGCAGCACAGAGAGTCCTCTTGACACAACTTCCGCAACTAAAACAAACAAAATACACCGAAAATGTAATTTAGAGAACGCTGTCTGACAATCGGGCTCCTGTCTGCACTTTAAATCCCCCTCATGGATCCAGATTATGGTGGTTTTATTAGCACCATAATCAAGAAGCCAGCTGCCTGTAAGTACAGTTCATCGAGTTTGAAATGAGCCCCCACTTGTTTCTAGGCAACAATGCACAAAGTTGTGATAATCACACCTCTAGTAACACATATTATTTGGTTAAGTATTAGATCATGCAAAAAGAAAGTCATTTTTTTTTTACCGTTAGGACTGTCCTTATGCTGAACTTACCTCGGTTCACGTGGCGACTCACTCAGCCTTCAATGGAGCCTTAATGAGACGGATTAATTAAGACCCCGTTCGCCCGGATCTTTTTGACAGAGAAGTGAGTCCACCCTGTCTCTCTCTCGCCCATCCAGCCTTTGCCTGTGATGAAACAGGCTCTCTGGGAAATCGAGGCAAGCTAAACAAACCCGGATTCCCGCTGCTCACTGAGCCTGAAGCTCGGGGCTAAAGGATCATGGGAGTCTCAGACCTCATCTCGTTTGACATGTACCGTCAACCCTTCAGCAACATGAACACTGGTCACTTTGTGTAAAGCAACAATGTTTGCAAAGTTTAACATCTTGCTTTGCCAGTGTGACAAATAAATGTAACACTGCCGCCACAACGATACATTTGACTTCATAACGAGTTGCCGTTGATACACAGTGTAATATTTGATACAGCTTAACTTGTACCAAGCGGTGCAAGTATGATTTAGCAGAAAAAAGGAAAAAAAAGAGTGCCAGGAAGTCAGCTGTACGGCGATGTGAGGCTCCCAGACATTCACACTCTGGGCTGAAGTTGCCCCAGGGAGGAATGCAGCGCTGGATTATCTCAAAGCATCAAATAATAAGCCCCCTGTCCGCCACCACTGACAGCAAACACAAAGACTCCCGGCTTTCATCCCAGTGGAGAATAAAGGACGTGAACTAAGCTCTGCAGGAATCTCATTTCGGAGGCAAGTTGATGAATTAGCGGGATGGAAGCTGCGATATTAAACCAACAGAAATATGAATTTGATTAATTTCCCCTGACTAGTACCCCACCGTCACGCACATGGCAACGTTGTGGGGTACCTGCAATGTAATTATATCATAACAGGCCATTGCATCCATTATAACCCGGGTTGATTTTTCTGCTGACTTGACAGCTCTCACCGGCGAGGTTTTGCATTCCACAGCCAGCCGTTTCATACGCTCGGATGACCTGGAGACTTAATTGAGGTTAAGCGCCTCAGTCAAGGGGCTCTGAGGGCCACACTGCTCCACTGGGGATTGGTGGCGAGGGGGGGCCCCCCTTGATTCTCTGACAAGGAAACAGGGAAGCGTGTTGTGACAAACCTATTTTGATGAGAAAAAGAAAGCAACACGTGAAGGGAGGGATGATAAGATCACATCCTCTGTACTGTATGAGGGTGTGTGGGCGTTTTAACGACCCAAGGAGGAGTTCACGATCTACAGTTACACACAAATGAATTACAATAGAATACTTAACAGTTCCTACTGGTACTTAAATGTAGATAGAGTGGAGGAAAACAAGACGGGGGAGTAAGGGAGTAAACTGGTAAGTGTTTTATTGCTATTTTGTTGTTTTTACACTTTTGGTGTTCGGAAAATGAAGAGAATTAAAAACAACTTTTTATATGATTTGTGCTGTGATGTGAGCGAGCGCAGGCCAGGATACTGAATCGCAAGCACAATGATTAAACCTACAGTAGAGAGCATCTTTGACACACACGTTTCCCATTAAGTGACCACATACCAGTTCCCTAATGAGAGGATGACACATACACAACTCAACACCCAGCCTCCTGCAGCTGTATTAGCTAATTGCGCACAGCTACGGTTCATAAAGACAGCGGCATCAGGTTCCTACTTGACGTACTGTGGAACTACGTGGATCATGGTGACTGTTCAGTGCTGTTGGGGGGGAAACTGGGCCCATAATATTGGTTTTTAGTTATTCATTTGAGGCCTCCTGCCAACAGCCCATCAAAGGGGCAGATTGCTCTACGCCGCCAAAATCCCGCCACACTGCGATGACAGAAAGGGGCATTTGCCAAATCCGAGTAGCTGCCTCAGCACTGTGGTCGGATCACACGAAAGGGTTGGAAACATCTGCGGTCCGATTTGGCAGGCGTTGCAAAAACCATGCCGCTAAATAGGGACCACGAATAAAACACAAGTGCTGCAACACAGATGACCTCACGTGGTCGTAGCACAGGGAGGGGAAGTAGGTCTTTAGGTGAATAAATGAACCAAAACGGTTCATTGTGTCGCATAAAAGTTCTATTCTGTGACCCGTTTTGACCCCGTCAAAGAATCAGAATCGATCAAATCCAAAACGATAACCAACCCCAATTGCCGTTATTTAATCTGTTATATGCACCTGTATCCTGTTACTGTTGTTAAGGATCAGACTCCTGCTTCACATTTTTGCTGTGTCATGCTGATGTGTGCTTAAAGCCAGAGCACAAGGAAGTCATTCACCCCACTACAGCATAGAGTAGAGGAATGTCATACAAATCCATACATGTTGATACAAGTTGATTGATTGCGTTAAAGTGGTGGAGATGAACTACGGACATTTCTTGAGCATTTCTCTTTTGTGCCACTTTGTACTTTGTACTGTAAAATGAATTACAAAAGTACACAAATTAGTTGAAATTGGCACACACACACACCTGCATACACACAAATATAAATATTTTAAACCCTACCAGTGGAAACGTGACACTGCTCTCGCTGTGTTCTCCTCAGGTGTTGGATCAAATTGGTGCAGGAACCGCAAAAAAAAAAGAAAAAAGAAAAAAGAAGCAGCAGATGGGACGGGCAGATAGGCTGAGGGCACGGAGGAAAATCGCAGGTGTGTTGGATGAAGGAGGCAGGTATACTACTACTCAACTCTTGCTCACATTGTTACTCTTTTCACTGGGTTCTGGAGGTGTGGTTACAGCAATTGCGCAAGGTTGCTGGGGCCTTTGGTGCTGGGACCCAATGTGGTATTTTTACCCCAGGGTGAGAATCCCTGGGGGCATTCCTGCACAGTATCATCGACAGTGTCAATGCAACACTTAAAGAGTCAATTTTAACACTGATTCAGTGAACATGGTCCCGAGCTACAGAGTGTTAAAGTAACACTGGACATAGTGTTACATTTTTAGAGTCAATTTAACACTGGTTAGAGTTAATATTTTACACTACACTACACTGAGAAGTTTTACTCAAATTTGACACTATGATGTAAATAACACTCTTAATTAATCAAAATTAACTCTAAATAACTCTTCATGAGTGTTAAACCTACTTGACACTAAGTGTTGATTAAGAAATTACTCCAAATACAGTGTTGATTTATAACTGACTCCTGCCAGTGTTAAAACATATTTCCTCTAGTATTTACTCCCTTAGTGTAATTCTTACCCAACACCTTATTTTCAATTTACTCTGTTTTAACTCTTCAACAGAACACTTTTAAGAGTTTTACATTTTCTACTTGACCATGTCCAGCTAACACTTCAAACAATAAAACAAAAAATGTTTGCAGGAGAAAAAACAACAAACACCATTATATCATATCTTAATAACAATTTATTAAAAATAAAAACATTTAGTTTGCATACAACTTTTCATTATCAGTTTAGAGATGCAAGTGTAACTCCCATTTGTGCTACATTGTGCAACAATTAAACCTCACTTTCAGTTTCAAAGATGGAAAAAAAACATTGTTCTTCAAAGACACGGTATATTTAGAATAGTACAATCTTAACAATGTCTGTAAACACTGAAATATGTGTGTTTACAATGCATTTAGAGGATATACACAGAGAACAATTCAAGTCACCTGAGGTGAGTCACCTTTCGTCCGGTTGTGTTCCTTGACAATATCGTCTCCACCAGGTTTCTTGGCCAACGCAGATTTTTCCAACTGTGAAACGATGATTTTTGTTTTAATCACATGATGGTATCTGTAAAAACAGAAAAAGTGAAATGGCATTATGACCCACATCACAATTCATTCTGAGACAACACTGAAGTTCAATTTAACACTAACTAGCTTTTGTCAAACATTAAAAACGACTGAATGTAATTAGACAGCAATAGACAGAAAATAAACTATTCATTTAAACTAATTGGCTTTAAAGTGAATCCTTGTAGGAGTGCCCATGCACTCAAAGGGAAGGTTGAAAACAATACAACACTGTCAATCCTTCACATTGACCTCTCTTGCCCACATTGTGGAGTTTGATGTTAGCTAGTTAGCCTAGCTAACTTAATGTGCGAGCACATTTGAGCTAACGTTAGCTTTCAACTCGGTCAGGTTAGCCCTCTGCTATTCGCTATTTCAAGACACAAAAACAACTGGAGTCTATGTTGAACAACAATATTAAGTTATTCTAATTATTCTTTTTTGCTGAAATGCCAAAATGTGGTTTCTTAAGTGATTTAGAGAAACTTACCACCGTCTGTCGAGAAGTGCAAAATGGCGGGGCGAAGCTCATGATCCGTTTGAAAGGAGAAGGAGGTGGGAGGAGTTTAACTCTGATTATTTTCACCAACACTGGCCGATAAATTGGTAGTAATTACTCTTGCCATTGTTGTAATAACTCTGAAAGAGTCAATGTACCATGACACTGCATATTTGACACTGGGGAATTTGCTGTGTGGTTTAGGGTGCGGAGGAGAGCATCGCTGTCTCAGTCCATATAGCACGCACTGCTTTAATTGCTTCAACTGACTTCATTTACCATCAACGCTGATCTGACGTCCACATTTAAGTGGCAAATTTTCCCTTTCAGCTTCATCATTTGTGCCATAAATAGTGAGTATTTGATGAATTGTAGCTTGTGGATATATGTCAAGTTTTCTATTTAATATAGTAATACTGTCTCAGAGGGGAGAGAGAGAGGCAGGTTTAAAGGAGTGAAAAGAAGTCCAGAACAGAACACTACGTAAGGGCTCGTGGGATACGCAAAACATTCCTCACTCTCTCCTTATTAAGACGTCCACATTGTGAAGGTTGATCCTCTGTCATTTATTGTCCTGTCGTCCCAGACTACTGTGGCATGTTGATGATCCCCCTAGGGCTTTATAATCTCACAACATACCGTCTGTGCTCATGTAAACAGGTTTGAGACATTTCTGTGTGCCCCGAGCTTCACGTCATGTCATGTCATGTCATGTAACTTCCCACTCTCCACAAGTGTGGGAAAATGTTCTCCTCATTCTGGATTAGTGGCTTTACTGGCAGAACAGCACGCCTTCAAACATTATGAATCACCATGATTGATGACGCGAGTGTTGGAGGCTTGTCGGTCCGTCAGCAAATTCTGCCTCAAACCATTTGGCTCCGTGTGTGCGCTTGCATACTGATTGTAAAACCACAATTAGGTCAGTATTGGTTTCACCTCAGTGAGATGTCGACTAATCGAAGCCAAACCGGTCTGTCATTAGGAGTGCAGGGCTCCATGAAAACCAACATGCTCTAATAACCAGTTCCACTCAGCACTTAGCAGTAGAGGTAATCTAGTACCGGTAGAATTAAGGGAGAGTGAAGTGAAGTGCTTCGGGTGGACAGTGGACACTGCCCATTTGTCCTTCTGTCTGCTCCTTGTGTCCCCGTCTCGTCCCTGTAGGACACCACCATGTAACCTCTGCTCAGACTTGGTATGTTGTGTTGTCTGGGTACGTTGTATCAACATTAAATTATTTGGGTTTATCCCGTTCACCGAACCAGAGGTTAGGCTTTTGTGCAAAGCAGTCGCACGTCCTTGAGGAAGGTATTTCCCACACGTCATTTTTCACACGGCGACAGTTTCTTGCAAAACGGCTCAAGTTGGAAGAATTTGTTGCAATATGGAAAAAGAAAATTGGCCTAATTTGTCTATACTGTGATATTTGAGGCTGTAATTTGCGGTTGTGTCGGACTGTCTTGTTTAACAGCTGTTATTGTGCACGCCCAGTTTGTGTTGCTAGGAGTACCATCAGCTGTTTACACCAAAGGTGATGCATATTTAAGGGCCGTACATTCACACCGATTGTATGCTGCCTGATTCCAAATTCCATCAACTAATAACCCATTTGTGCAGGGCCCTAGAAATAAAAAACATAATGTTTGGGGCTGTTGGTTCCTCTGTAGCCCCCCCCCCCCCCCGCCCAGAGAAAATAGGAGAACCAATATTCTACTGCATCAGCCCCCTGTTCCACTCTGTCCGGTCTTTTTGGGTCACGGAGTTGGAACGACAGTGATGTAGAAATCTATTTGGCACGGCGCCGACCGAGGCAGAGGGAAGGGAAAGTATGCGGAGAAAACTGTTATGAACACGAGTTGAACCCGAGGCGCAGGACACCGACTGAAGGGTGGTGTGAGAGAGTCTTTCATTGCCACAAAGGATGAGGATGAGGGACTGATGCTATACTTGAATTACTGCATAGAATTAACAATCCTGAGTTTATACCACTGAGTGAGGTAGTCACATAATAAATAACCTTATTTGACACTTAGACATATGAAACAAATTATCAGCAAAAGTCCTCCCTTGAACCAGAGTGTATCATTTTGAAAAGCCGGTCCGGGGTGAGATGCGTCATTCCTCTAAGCGTCGATGATGTCATGCATGATGGACAGAATTAACACGACGCTGATCCTGCAGTTTCAGTGGCGCCAATGATCTAGTTTTTATTTTCCATTTCTGCAAGTGGGTCAAATTGAGATTTCTAAGAAAGAAATGGATACAAAAAAACAAAAAAACACGTGTGTGGATATTTTTGTGTGATTAAAGCCACACCCTTTCCCCCCTGGTGGAAACGCATTCCAGGTTTGCTCCAAGCAATGTCCCGTAGTCTGACACGCTGACGGCTTAGTCTGCAATGTCAGCCGGAGTGAGGGGAAAACAAGAACCTGAGGGCTTACAAGGTGCTTTCTTGGAGTCAGTCCAACACACACACACACACAGACGGCTTTCAGCATACAAACACATACAAACAAAGGAAATGACGGAATGCACAACAGATTTCTTACTTGTATGATTCATGACAAGGGGGTTCTCAGTCTGTCAGTCCACGAGATGTTCATCGCATCGAACCCTGTTTTGACGCATCTATGGCTGGCATGAACTACTGTTGCGACAGCTTTTTAAACTTTTCGTTCCCTCACAGACCTCAGTGATGATGGTGGCAGATGTACCACTTGACAGTTCATGGGTGACAATGGGTCGGGATTGGTGATCCATGTGGAAGACATGGAAGTAAAGAAACAGCCACTGAGCCCTGGTGTTATTTAACTTAATGTCTCTCAAATCTATGTATTGCTTAATGCAGTTATCATGACATTGAGAAGGGCATATATCAGCTGTCCTGTTCAAACACAGCTCCTGTAATCCGGCATTTTGTTCACGGCGGAATATTGACAAGCGCTCATCCGAGGGAACAAGAGCTGAGATTCCTTTATTGCAACCTTTCGACCACAACTTATTTAAAAGGAGTAGGTTTCTGTCTGCTAATGACACTTTTGGATTCCTGAGCGGTAAACATAAGGGCCGTAATCAACAACTGCAGTCCTCCAGTGTGTTCACATTCTTTTGACCTGAGGAGACGGGCGGGTGGTGGTGTAATGGAATGAGGCATGTGTTTATGTTTCTTTGGCAAAGGGCAAAGCTGGCTTTTTACACTGTATGTTGGACATTTTGGATCCCTCGCATATTTCATCGACTTTGTAGCCGCAAAAGTCCCGTCAAGCCTTCTGCTGAACAGAAGAAGACAAATGGGATTTGCGACCTACAGCGCGTTCATAAGTCAGAGCAGCAAAACAGTCAGAGGAAACATCTCTTAAGACTGGAGGGAGGGTCCACTTCTCTGCTCCAAATCTAGGCTTATAACCTCTGCTGGGACCTCATTTATAAAAGCCCTTGTGTGGTTTCTGTCCTTTTGCTCTAATCCAAGCCACAGTAGTGAGACGAGTGTTTCATTTTGAAAGGAGCTCGGTAATAAAACAGCAACCTCCTGCACGCTATCTGCATTACAAAAGCTCTCTATCCTTCTCGCTGCATAAATTCTCATCAAGGAAGCAATATAGGAATAGAAACTGGCTGTCGTCCGACACTTCATCATCATCATCATCACCGCCATCGTTGTACAACGGAGACCTCAAACCCATCGGGTGATCGTTCAGTGTCGATGAGCAAATTGATTAAGAGGAAGAAACGGAGGGGAAGGAAAAGAGGAAGCATGCAAAAGGTTGAAAACATGGCAGTGAAAAGGACCACGCACATGCATGAAGACAGACTTCGCAACACAACATAAGAGTAGAACTTACTCATTTAGGCTCTTTGGGGGAAGAGGTAGATCCTTGCACTGGCCTAAAGAGCGCAACGCACTGCAACTTAAAGGCACCCTGTGGAGCTTTTTACCACTAGTAGCGATATTGAGCAATATTTGTACAACTGGGTCACTTTGTTTGTGTCATTCACGCACCGGAGCATGCAGGCGGCACGATAAACATCGTTGCTGACGTTTTTTCCTTTATTTCCCTGACGTACAGTCGGTGGCTGCATGCCAAAGTAGCAACGCGCCAACAAAGGCAGGGAAGAAGAAGACTGCTACGATTTTAAATATAGACATTTCTACGAGAAAGAAACGGCATTCAACCTGCATGTTTGGTCTTGTTTGGTATGTTGCTAGATTGGAAATACCCGTAATAACTGAAAGAATCAGGCTCTAGAGGTGAGGACACACGCACTCTTTTGCACACTTTGACAGGCCCGGCACGTCCGCGCTGACTTATTGCTCTGGCCTGCCGCTCGTTTGCGGTTTGGCTGGATTTACAGTCGCCCCTCGTGTCCCCTCCTGGCTTTTCATTACCTTTCCCCTTGTGATTAATGGCCCCGTGACACAATGGGAACCCACTGTCCCGCGATGCGTCTCTCTCGTCAAAGTGATGGCGCTCTTCAACGCCAGGAAAAGCATGGAACCTTTTGGGAAGTCTTTTTTGGCACACTTGAGCTACGATATGGGCACGGGCTCATCTCTTTGATTCCCCTGTGATGCCGTGACCATGAATCTATCAAACAAAAGCCAGCGGTGTCCCTGTACGGCTGCTTTGTCTCGTTTTACTTGATAAAAACCAGCGCCGATTGCCTCTGCCGAAAGGAATGCCCTCAAAGTAAAGCAATGCATCAGGAGAATGGACTTGACCCCTCAAGAGGACGAATTTAGCTTTAAACGCTTTATCTTGTAAGCTGCCGATATTCTATCTCATAGTTTAAACTTGACCTTGCACGACATCCCACTGCTCATGTTTTCTATGGAAGATTTTTTTTCTTTTCCTGAACTTAAGGGCCTCTTTCCTATCTAAGCTCTTAATAGCCCGCCGAATAGCATTCCTCGACATTAGCGCGTCATAAAACCAAAAAAAAACGTCTTTCCTTGTGAATCTGAAGCTCCCCTGTGCTCGGTGGCGTTGGCACCGAGGCCTAAATAAGAAGTTCAAAATGAAGCCTCTAATTAAAGCCATAATGCTGTGATTGGAGATATGAAATGCTGGCTGTATTATTCTTTCATAGGCATGAATAGTAAAATAGATAGCTACTTTGAACATGTTCAGTTTAAACATACAGCAGCTCAAACAGGTTACTTGATCTATTTGTGGCAGCCAGTGATTTTGTGGTATGCTGCCCCGGGAGAGGGATGAAAAATGCTTGGATGTAAGGAGATCTGTCTGGAATGCCGTTTGAGAGAATTCATGATGGGAAAACAACGCTAAAGGCAAACTCTGCTCGGCGTCCCGCCTGGCCTGCACCAAAAACACAGGAGCTTCGGAGACAGAGACCCAGACAGTGGTAGGAGATCGAGATAGTGGGAAATGCATCACAAAAATGCTGCTTAACCCCAACAGAAACAATGCAGACCCCCCCCCCTGACCAAGAAAGATCCCACAGACGCCTCGGGTTATCAATCATGATCATTTTGTGGTGTAATGTTATCTGAAATATGAGCCCTTGAAAAAAATACAGTATACCTGCGGGCAGAAATCCAACATACTGCTTTAGAAAACAACAAAAGAAACATAAAAACAATATCCGAACTAAAGTCTTATTTTACCCAAATCACCTCTAGTCACGAATATCTATGTCTAATATATATGTCAGCCTCCAGCCCAATACAAGGGAGGTGAATGGAATTTTGTTCTAGGAACTATCTGCATGAACACTGACCGTTTCTGATGACATACGTTGTATTTTACACTGTCAAACATCAGCTGCAGTAGGGTGTTACATTGAATAAAATGTTGAATTAGTCCGTTTCTGTTTCCCCCCACTGGGGGGTTTTGTCCCGAGCATCGTTTCCTCTGGGAGGATGTTTTGACAGGAAATGGAACTGGTGCGGGCATCCCTCGCGGGGTTCAGGCAGCCGTTTCCTGCGCCAACGTAGACCAAGCGTGCCAGCTTAGGGCTTGGCCCAGACCACCGTGAGAAAAGCAGTCTTCAACATCCTCTGGGAAAGGAGGACTGGGCCTGCCCTTCTCCTGCCGTGGTCTCAGGAAAAAAAAGAAATGACCACCACTACACCTCCCAGATCCCAGCGTTTGCAGGGTGGATGTATGAAAAAAAGAAGAAAAAAAAATCCAGACCAAACCGGGTTTGGAGTGTCTGACAAACGTTGATAGCAACGTATCGACGTGAGAAGGTGCAGATAGTTGAAAAAAAGGGGAGACGGAAGAAGTTCTTCGAGGTTCTGTGACTTTGAGGAACTGATAAAAAAAAAAGGGGGAAGAAGCAGAGAGGTGATAGCGTGGAGGGAACAGATGGAGGGATCCCAGGGAAAAAAGAGCCAGTTGGAAAACAGTGAGGTGGAAGGGGGGAGAGCGGGAGGAAGAAGGGAGGTTCGGCGGTGAGGGTTTCCCTGATGAAGCACAGCTGACGGTGCGAACCTACAGCGCTCTCATGACAGGCCTCACCACATCAACCCGTTGACATTATTATGCAGCCGTCCTGGGGCCCACACACACACTCCTGACCCGCTGCACTGGGCCGCACCGCCAAGCATGCGCACGCAAGTGTGTGTGTGTCCGCTGATTCGCAGGCACGCACACGGTGGAGCGATGCTTATTCATGCTAATGCAATCAGGGATACACACCGAAGCCATGGCACACTCTCTCCACGCGGTCTATGTTCTTTGGGTTTTGGCTCGGCTTCTTTTGGACTGAATTCTCACCACGCAAATTCTTGCACGTGTGTGTGTGTGTGTGGGGGGGGGGGGGGGCTCTTGGTGCGTAAGGAAACCTGTTGAAATGCAGATTTCTACGGCGGCATTGACATGTACGAGCGAAGCCATCTCTTTACACAGCCTTGGTTTTCGTGAGACGTGTCTGGGTTTGTTCCCAATCGGCAATACGAGTGCATGATTTGACCTTCTTGACAGTCTGTAGCTGCACCGCAGGTAGCCAGCAACATACATCACCTGACGAGCCATGTGACCAGTCAGCCCCCTCGGTAAACACCGCGGACACACACACACACACACACACAGATCACTCATCAGTCCTGTTATCCCCAAAAAAAGATGGTCACTGAGGAAGTTTTCTTTTAAGTCTGCGGGGGATTTATCCGTTTTTTCCGCCCGGTGTGATTGTGGATGAAGAGTGCATGTGTGTGATGATGTGTGTGTGCGCGCTTGACTCTTGACCCCTGCCTGTCTTTGTGGATAGAACTCAGCAGACCGTTGTGCCGGAGGGCGAGACGAAAGATGGATGGCGGGAGGGAGGCGGGAGGGAGGCTGTTTTCCTGTTTTGCTAGTTTAATGAAGCACAGATGCACTTACACATTAAAAATAATTGATCAAAAATACTGCTCCTAGTTAAAGAACGGGGAAAAGCCTCTGGATATGACATTGAATTCCTGGACTCTTTCCTGGAATCGCATAACTTATAGTCATTAATACATTTAACAAGCTTTTTAAATTCAAAATTGTGACTTCACATGACTTTACATAAGTGTCCAATGCGTGTGGTGTACGTAAAGCAGAGAGAACATAAAGCTTGTCCATGGCTTCCATGGGGGCGTGAGAGGTGGAATGTTAAGCGGCTGCTTTTCCCATAGCCTTGAACACATATGCACGCTCACACACACACACACACACACACACATTCAAACACACGTGTGGTGTGAGGGAGCAGCGGTGACGGTTGTCATCCGACTCTTTTATCCTTTTTTTCTCCTGAAAAATAAACACAGTATCTTGAACAACAGCTACATCGCTGCTCCAAACACATTCGAGGCACGCATCAGTCAACAGGGAAGCAAAGTAACACGCGTGCTGCTCAGTCTGTGGTTTTTTTTAAAGTGAAATTATTTAGGGGCAAAGTGCAAAATCTGTAGCTTTGAAAACTTGAAAATAAGGGAATAAAAACGAGATTCTACTCAAGAGGGGAAGATTTTAAAAGTTGGAAATGTATTGAATGAGTCAGCGATCATGCGCACACACAATGAGGTCATACATCCGATTTCTGTGAAGGAAACACATCTCTGTCGACCCGTGTGAACAATAGGAAGCGCCAAGGTTGAATGAATGTGCACAAATTGTGACGTTGGCATCCTTGTCCTCTTCCTGTCAGTGGGAGTTAATTAAACGCACCCTCACGCACATGCAAGCTCACATCATCGATCCATCGTCCAATGCAGTGCTGGCTTCGGCCCTTTTCGGAGGAAGAACCGTGACGGAATAACGCAGGGGAACGACGTGGAACGGCTGCCCATCCCTGGGCGACAGGACCAGTGAGGCCTGGGCTGAGGTCTGGAGGGTGTGGGGCGAGGAAGCGGAAAGCTTGGAAGGGAGGGTCCTCCCCCCCCCCCTGCTGAAGGATCCTTTTAGCTGCAGCCAGGGAGATCCTTCTGCGGTCACACACATACACACATATATGGAAACATACTGTTGCATGTTGCTCCTCTGCCCGGCGACAGGAGCAGCTTCCTCTTTCACACACACACACCGGGCCAATATCAATACGCCCACGTTGTGTTTGATCTGCGTCGGGGCCATAAGCGCAGCCACGGAAGCTTGGAGTCCTCCATTTTTCAATTTGTTAGCAGAAACAACTCCCTTAGCTGCAGCGCTGCAGAGGTCACCGAGCTCATTTCTTCTGTTTCACTTTTAAATGGGAAAGAAACGCGTATCCTTGAATAAATCGGGTCAATCAAGACCACTTGGGGAAGTGGTTTCAGTCAAAGCATTCGCATGCCACCCAACATTAGTGTTTTTGAATGAATTAGCAGGGCTCATGCGTGAGACGCGAGGACGTCGCAGCATTTAAAATGACCGTACGTCAGATCAAACCAACCAGAAGCACTCGCAAGCTGGCCTTTGACCTAATCACACGCAATGTCAATGAATTCTACATGACGCCTGTATTTACAGCGCGGATGACAGTGAGAAATGTCGGAGATTTTTCAGCATATCATTCCAAACCTTCCACAGCGTAGTTTCTTAGAAAAATCCCGCCATGTGGTTTTGGTTTTTGTCTTCTGGGAAGTCGCTGACAAGTATGCCGTGCAGGCTGCTCACTGGTCCAGACCGCTGGACTGCCCCCGTACTCTACAAGAATGCCTCTCCGCCTCCAGAAAAGATGCCAGTGATGACGATGACGGGCCAGGGAGATGTCACTCGTGGGTACCGTCTCATGGTTACCGATTGGTCACGGAGTTTGGTCACCGGAGTGGAGATGTCAGATGGTGCGACCGATGCGATGCTCGCGAGCAACGAGTCGGGTAATGTCAAGAAAATGATTGTCGGCAATGTCATTTCCTTTAAAGGGATAGTTTGATGGGATCGGTCCGCAGCTGGTTAGCTTAGCTTAGCATGTAAACAGGCCCTGTCGAAAGAAGATAAAAGAACCGGCCCCCCCTACCACCTCTAAGGATCCATGAACATGTTACATCTTGTCTCATGTCTTGAACGCCATCGTATTTAAAGTACCGATCATGTCCTGTGTAAGTGTGCATATAGAGCTCCTGTACACACAGGATTTACAAAGCCGCACCACTAATAGGCCTCGCCCACCACAGCACCTGCTGCCAATAAACGAAGGATTAACAGGGGGTCCCTCTCTGGAACGCCACCAAAGCTATTCTCACTGAGGAGGCCATGGCGGTCGCAGGAATGCTTTTCATTCTCATCCAGCGAGGATAATATGTGCAGACATATCTGATATCTGATAGCTGCCCTTTTTTTTTGATCTCATCTCTCTTTTTAACGTATCCTGTCCTTTCTATCCCCTCCTCTCCTCTTCCCAAACCAGACACCACATCTGCCGAGGAGGGACAAAACGTTTTCCAGAGGACATTCAGCTGGCAGCTCGACTGTCCTCTCATCTTTCTCCCTCGATTTCTATTCGTCTCGCCACGTCGGGGGACAAGCGAAGGCGTCCATCTTCATCCTCGACTAGTGTCTCTCTCTCCGTCTGCCTGCCTCTTCTTCATTCCTTCCACCCGTCACGTCTTTCCGCTGTCATGACCCCCGCATGTAAAAGCAAGGGGTGGCACGTTGCTGTTGGGCGTCCCATGAAAACACGTCAGTCAGAACTGAGTCGAGAGGGAAAACACAGCTGGAGCGTGTTACAACGGTTAACAGATATTCAAAAGAGGGTGCGATCCGACTTCATATGAGAAGGTGAAGCTGAGATCTGCCATTACATACCCAAGAGCAACAACACGCAAATAAGGTCAGACGACACCGTTCCCCTCGACCTGACACTGCTGCCATTGTTTCCCACATTACAGCTTGAACGAGGAAGTGCGGCACTTCCTCTTCTGTTTTTATGACGCTGCTGAAGACGATACCAGGACTCTAGAGGCCCATCATCTATACAGGGTGGTACTAATGTGGCTTTGAACTCGGCCACTTTCAGTCTTGCTCTACGGACGCATTTTTCTGCTCATTAAAAAAAGGCCCAGCTGTGCATCGGTAGACTCACCGCTCAGCCCTGCATCCATGGTGGTTTTTGTCTGGCAGATTGTTTTCACAGAAATTGGAATGGGGTGATGAGGTCTCTGGGAGGAGGCCTTTAAAAGCACCAACCGTTTGTAATCACATTTAATAGGAGGGAGTCTGACGTGGGCAGAGAAAGTCCAGCCATGTTGGTCTTTAATGGGGAGCTCTGGGATAGTTCATTGTCTCCCATCGAGATAGGATCTGTGAGAACCTCCCTGTGACGTTCGCCGGCTGGTTGCGGAGATAACCCTTCACGCTGACCCCTGCAAGATCTTCAACGTCACCCTAAAAGCTCAATTAAATTCTCAAAGCGCTTCCTTAATATGATATATGTCTTTTTGTAAATGCACAAAACGTTGCTCATACAACTCCCACACACTCTCTTGATGAAGCGGATAAGAGTTTCGGGCCGTGAAACCTCCAACAAATCACAAACAATTCATGTTTTTACCGCAAACTTTGACCACGATTGTTGCATATTTACTCATGAAAATGTAAGCGGATAGAGAATTACAGTTTCCAGGGGCTTTACAGTGCAGTGCATTGACTTTTAATCTTCTTTACACCATATATTAGACCCCAATATTCCTTTTACATGCAAAGCACAGGATGCATTTGTGATATAATACATATATATATATATTAATATTTGAACTGAATTCAATAGTAATGCAAAAAGCAGTACTTCTGGACTATTTCCAGAATTAGATTACTTCTTACAGCACTGATTGTAGATAAATTGCAGGACTAAAGCACATCAAACTGCACAGTGAGAGTGTGTGTGTGTGTGTGTGCGCGCGCATTCATTTGAACGCGCGTGTGAGTAATCCATGCAGACAGACAGCCACGAGCCTCTCATCTGATTCAGCTTGACTTCGTGACTCTCCCCTCCGCCATTGTTACCCTATTTATGTCTCCCTCCAATTAGACATCTGGAGACGATCTGCGTGTTTGTGTGTGTGTGTGTGTGTTTCAAAATGCTGACAGTGGAGTTTTCAGGGGGAGAGGGGGGGTTGGGGGGGGGGGGGGCACACAGAGTTGAAAAGCGGGTAATGCTGTTCAAGGAATGGAGGAGCTCTCCATCTTTAGCGGTGGTACGATGAGTCAGGTTGGTCGCTTTGGTCGCGTTTGAAGAGAGCGATGAAAGACGGTTAAATGACTTTGCTGCTTAGTGGTCGACTGAAGGTGATTTACGCTGCGTTTTCCCATCACAACCTCCTCTTTTTGAGGCGTGTGTGTGTGTGTGTTGATTTCCAGTCGACGGTACGCTTGCTTAATCACACACATGTGAGTTCTTTTTCATTGCATTAGCGTGTGGCAATGTCCGCCGCGGCTGCCAAACCGTCGCTCTCATCGCTGGGATTGTGTAAGCAAGAGCCGGAGGACGAGGGCCGGAGGACGAGGGCCAAGGGGACGAGGTCAGCGGCCGCAGCTGTTCGCATGTCCTCATCCTGGAAGCAAACCATGACTTCACCGCGGCCGCCGGTTCCGCCTCGCTTCGAGCGCGAACTCTGCACCTCACACTCGGCAGACCTCAGAGATCTGCAGAAATGTTGTCCCGTGTCTTTTTCCTTTCATTTCCTTCTGCTGGGGTGCCTTTTCGAGCGAGTCTCTCTGGAGCGGCGTGGACACGCTCTTAATAGCATGTGGAGTCATTTGCATCGTGTCAAGGACTTGGAGCGCTTGCGCTAGCCTTCGCTCTGCCAGATGGGTGGTTCCACTCCTCCACCGCATGTCAAACGGACGTCAAAATATAGCTGAATTCCTTCTCCAGCAGTAGCAAAACCACACCCCAATATCTGCCGCGAATCCATTTGAACTGCCAATGCGTCCCTGAAATGATATGTCCTCTCTTGTGGAACACATCATGGAGGACACATCCGCTCTTACCCCCACCATCGCCTCTCCTTCCTCTCACTGTGACACAGTCCAGAGGGCCGAAGCTCTGTTTCTCTTCGCCTCCCTTTAATGGCTTCTGATGCTCCCCAGCTTCCAGGATCGTGTTCCCGCCCACGCTAATACCCCCCCGGACGAATGGCAGAATTAGCTAAACACACCCGTTTGGATTCCTTCCACCGAGCTGCTCTCAATTATGCGTGGCGGATTGTCCCTTGCGTCTCCACATTGGCCTTTGAAATGCTATATACATCTTGGAGGAAACAAAAAAACAAACACACATTGTATCTTTGGATATGGATGTTTTGCAGGCGTTCGCTCGCTGGCCGCTCACTGGCCGCCTGTCTATCAGCGTGTCAACCCTTGACTCTGGCTGTTTATTGTGCGTTAAGAGGGAATTCCTCCGATGGACTTGGCTTCTCCACATGAAAGGCTGTTATTGGACATGCGGGTAAAAGTCGAGTCGGCTCGTATGTGGCAGGGCTCTCGTGTTTACTCAAGCAATTCCTTGCATTTTCAAAGGGCTAAAACATGATACGGACAAAAACACGTGGGCGGGGGTTGAAGTTGATAATACGATTTTTTTGGACTGTGGCCAGCTCGCTGTGGCGGGCTGCGATGTCGTGCCGTGGTCACTTGCAGGCTTGGCTGCATGTGTAGGAGAGCGTGCAGGGTCAGCGTCTGCTGGCCTGATTTAGCCGAGAGGACAAAAAAAAAAAAAAAAGAGCACTTCCTGTTGTTGTGTGTCTGGATCGCACGGTCAGTGACCTGGGAGTCAAAGGTCGAGTCCCGTCCGGCTGACTTACAGTACAGTAGACCGTGGACACTTGTGACAAGTGCTTGAACGGGTGTGTGTGTGTGTGTGAGTGGGGGGGCTCTTTGTTGCAGCTATCAACGTGCTCTTAAGTGTGTGTGCGTGCGTTGTCTGACAATGATTGATGACAGGAAGTCGGGAACAACATTGGCAAACTGTGTCACCCGCCCCCTGTGAAAAGACTCCGACACACTGACACACTGACAGACTGACACACTCGTGCAGAAAAACCCACCAACACACACACACACAGACAGACACACAGAGAGACAGAGAGGCTGGTCACAGATAAATCATTGTGAGCGGTTTAAAAAGGGCAGCAAGCTTTTGGAGAAGTAGGTCAGGGCTCGGGGGCAGTGACCAGCCTTGCCAACATAGCACAGCAATCAACACAACAGCTAACGCATCCTATTTGATTAATCTGGACACATCGGTTTCATTTAAAAGGAACATTCCAGCCTAAAAACAGCCTCTAAATCACTGGTAAAGGAGATAATCGGAAAAGTCACGACTATAAATAAGTGCGCCCCTTCTGAGGATTCCAAATCCATGACGTTTTCACCGCGAATCACAATGGCGTGAGGTGGAGGAACACACCAGCGTGCGGCCTCCTATTGACTATCTGGTGTCAGCTGGTGTGACTTCCTTTGACCTTGTTGTGCTGAGTAACGCGTCTCTGAATGAAAGCGCGGCGACCGCTATCTGCCACAGAGCGCGGAGCCGTACGTCGCGCGCACTCTTCGTGTCAGAAGTTTCAAAAACACCCCGGGGTTTGTGAATGAAGCCACATATATGTAGAAATAAATCATACATACATAAATGGACATTTTTTTTTTCCAGGGAGGCTGCAAAAACAACACGTGTTTAGAGCGTCTGGTGTTCAGTTCAACAACACATGCTTGGTCAGAGAGGTTAAAATCATACAGCACACACACACACACACACACACACACACACACACACACACACACACACACACACTGCAGGTGGAAAAACTGAGAATTCACCACATGCTGTTGAATTCTATGTATTTAAATACCGGGTGTGGGTGTGGGTGTGGGGGGGGGGGGGGGGGGGGGGGGGGGGGGGGTGGGTGGGGGGGGGGGGATGTTATGGAATCGGTCATCCATCATGGAGTGAAATCCCTCATCTGTGGATGCTCTGAAGTGATACACTGTGAACCGGAGTGAGCTGCTCTGGAAACAGCCGGAGTCCGTATCGCCTCTGCTCGGGATCCCGACTCTCCGCGGGAGTCAGGTGTAATTTATCTAAGGATTACAGTATCTGCCGGAGTGCAAACTATTAACAATTTACTGTCCCACTCCTTTTCTTTCTTCATCTTTGTCTGTCTGCTCGTATATATATTTCCCTCCTCTTCCTCCCCCTCTTTTTTTTTTTGTTTTTTTTTGGTTCATACTTTCCTCTCCTCTGCTCTCGCAGAGATCGCAAAGGCTGGAATGTGTTTTTGTGACCCATATTCTTCGAGCGTAAGACGAGCAAAGAGGGCAAAGCTGCTGACTTGCCCACGCCCAAAACTCTCCTCCTCCTTACTTTCCCCTTCCCTCTCTCTCTCTCTCTCTCTCTCCCTCCATACTTTTACCTCCATCCTCTTGACCTGCACTTCACCAAAAAGCCATATTTCTGTCCATTTTCCTGTGCAGCAGGAAATCTAATCAAGCAGGGAGTGTCCGGGCAGACTGTTCAGGGTGAGAGGTTAGTTTCACAAGACTGAATGTGTGGAAGAGGCGTGGATGTGTTTACACTGGACACCGTTTCATTTATCGAAGGAAAGACGCACAAAGGCCACAAGCTATATTTCCCAGCAACGTCTCCTGCAGTTTGGTTCCGTGGCATACGACGGGTGTTAAGGAGCATTCTGTTGTTCGGGTCAAATTCTGGTTATTTTACAAACTAATCTGCATTGCTGAGGTTTGGGAACGAATCAACATGTGTTTAAAAAAAACAACCAATTACTTGTTTTGAAGTGGAAAGAAAAGGCCAGCGGTAGAGTTGTTAGACAGCTTGTTTGCTCAAACCGTCCATTATGCAACCCCCTATTTCCTGGTTTGAGTTTCACATGATAGCCAACATTTAGAGTTGTTGGTGTCCCGCTAAATAAGTGGTTTGGATTGGGGATCCTGCCCAGGGGTTACAACATGAAAACGTTTATCCAATACTAAGCGTCTCTGAAAATAACGAGGAGGAATTTAGTTGCCTACTCCATAAAATAAGTGATGAAAGATAACATCATCCTCATGTCCTGAGTGTATGCGTCTGAGGCATGTGTGTATTTATAATAGGTCTCTCTCTGTGTCCATCTTGTATGTTATTTTAAACGTATGGGTGGGTGTTTTTTAGTCTCTGTCCTCCTTCCCATTAAGGCCCTGACAGAGATTCCTCCCTGTCTGTCAGCAAAGCCCCATAAATTGTTACGACTTAGGACTCCCCCCCCACACACACACACACACACACACACACACGCACATAGAAACTCCTCTGTCAGCACCTTTGATTAAGCCTTACATGTTTGGGGAGCGGACATAGATTATAAATTCCTAAAAGTACATCCAACACAAACATGAACTTCTAAAGAGCTTTCCCAATAAACAAACCGCGACGTGAACAGGAAACATCGTTACTTCCTGGTTTGAATGATGTCACTTTCTTATCTTGTTCGCGAGACAAATTCCATTGGGATCTACGTCTCTCGGTTCTACGTTCAATCTGATCCCGACTACAACAAGGAATGCTGAGCCAGACAGACAGACAGTGGTGAGGTCAGTGCTCACAAGGGTGAAAGGTTGCAGCCAGAGACTGTATATCTCCCCCAAGCTGTAGTCACTACACGAGGTAGGTTAGATGATTGCGTTGAGTGATGGAAAATAAGAGGAGAGTAATAAGAACGGAAGACAGGAAACGAAAAAGATACGCACGCAAAGTGTGACCTCGTTTCGTTGGCGTTGTTCTCGGCCTCTAATCTGTTCTCCAGACATGACAGACAGACAAAAGGAAAAGGCAAAAACAGAGAGATGGAGAGAGGAAAAGTTAGACCGGAGGGATTGATTATCATTATGAAAAGAATATGTGCAGATGGTGTCATCTTTCCGCTTGTCATGTGACTGAGATTTCAGTAAAAGTTCTCTTTGGGAACTATTTTCTACTGAAGAAATAGAAGAGGAAATCTGAAGAAGATGTCAATAAAAAAAAAACATTTACCAGCCCTTTTTTTCCAGAGCTTTCGACCGCATCTCACGTTCTTCTTCCTCGGTGGATGGATTTGCTCAGTTGCCATCACGCTCCATGCTTCGGTCAACGTGATGAGAAGTCTTGGAGTCAAGACTTTCTTTGTCAGCGTGCTGCGTGGATTATGTGTTTTATTGGATTCAACGTATGATTTGTACAAAGAACGATCGTGTTATTGCCTCCACCTCAAGTTACATGGTCCAGAACCAGCTACCTTTCACTTACAGGTGGCCTCCCTGACCTTCTCCCTGATGACAAAACCAACATGAATATGCACGAACACTCCCTGTACGAGGAGGTCTGCAGACACATCTACGCACAGACATAAAGTTTATATACCGTGGCCATGGCTGGCACCAGATGATGTCAGTGTGTGTGTGTGTGTGTTGGGGGAAACACCGGACTAATCCTGTGGGACGAGCTGTCTGTCTCAATGTGAAACATGAGTGATGTCAGGCTACTGCTGTATTCTCAGTAAAAGGCTGGGAAAAGTGAGTGTCCAAGTGCAAAAATGTGTGTTTTCCTGCCTGTGTGTGTGTGTGTGTGTGTGTGTGTGTGTGTTCAGGGTGGTGTGGGATTCGAGAATACCTCTCATCCGAACGTCTGCTGGCTGCAGTGAATGTCTTTCCACAGTCGGGGGAGTTTAAAGACACAACAAAGGTTCAAACTGACAACTCGCTGACGGTGCTTTTTGGGTAAAGCCCTTTGCGCCGGCGTGTGTAGGTGTGCGTCTGACTGTCTTCATCTGCCCGTGTGTGCGCGCGCGTGTTACAGACAGTTACAAAGTTCAAAAGCTTTCTCGAGCAAAAACATGTCGACTGCAAATTATGTTTAGAACCAACTACCATACATGTGAAGGGAGGAAGTCTGATGGACGCAGAGCTCACCGTTCCTTGCCAAGAGCTGTGGCCTGATATTTACCAGACAGACACGAGAGTGGTACCGATCTTCACCGATAACTCTCGTCACGAAAGATGAAGAGAAATTGCCCAAATGTCTAAATATTGCCCTAACTTTACAGGACACGGCAGCGCAACGCTCACACTTTGTTCACATTACGAGATACAACACTTGCGACACACTTGTTTTCAGCTTTGGGTCGCGAAAATGTATTTCCTAATGCAGGTAAGTAGTACATGAATGACAGTAGTACATGTATACGCTGTATTTTGTTCCTAATTGTTGGGTCTAGAAACTTGATTGACAGCCACAGTATTAATCAGGAGAGGGATATCATTACAGTATCAATCAGCAGAAGGATATTCTAACAGTATTAATCAGCAGAAGGATGTTATTCTAGCGTTTTAAGTGACTTCAATTAAAACTTCTTACGTTGTCTTAGCCGGTGTGGTGGACTCCCTGTAGGCCGGGAGTGGGCTGAGAGCTAACTGCGGTGCTACTTGGAGGGGTTTGGGGGATTCCATGGGAGTAGCTGGCTTTATATCCTGCCTACTGCAGCTGCTCTCTCACTTAACGCCGTCTGGCCTCCCGGTGGACATGCGAACCAAGAGAGTCCTGGTCTCTCTCAGGCTCAACCCTCCGTACAGTATCTCCTTCGCAATTGTTTGTAATTCATCAACTTTCTTGGATTTGTCTCGTTTGGCAATATTTGCACTAACCGTGTCAACTGAAAGCAAAGTAAATAAGAATGAGTTTCTCTCGCCTTCTCTCTTTCTGTCGTCTATTTTTTCTTTATTTTTCTTTATTTCAGTCTCCGCTGCTTCCGACATATCTCGGCTACAAACCACAAAGCCATATGTCTACTCTGCCGGGTGTTGAGCGGCAAATCCCCATCGATGCGGCCGAGTTGAGATTCCAACCGTTCCCTTTCCAACTTTCCCAGAGCACACTGAACTGTATGTATTTTCACCGCTGGCAGCGGTGAAACGCTTATTGTTTTACATACACCATATGCACATGTTGTTTATTTTGTATGTCTGGAATGGAGACGAGGTTGTGACACGGTTTTTTTTTCGATGTAATCTTTTAAACATATGACTATAAACTGAACTCCAATTGGCGGCGCATGGCTTGAATTTCTCAGATAGCCAGGACAGGAGCAGGGGTCTCCGTCCGAGGCACAGAACCAGCAGCTGGATAAACAGGACATAACAGCCGTGGTCTGTGGAGTGAGAGGAGGAGTGACCCTGCGTCTGATTGATGGCTCCTCTGCTCGCGGATCCCTTAATCAGCACGCGGCTGACTCACTCCCCTCGCGCAGGACTGACTGTCAGTGTCTTCATTAGCTGCACCCACAATGCAATCTGCACATCCACATGTTTGAATGAGTAACTGAAACATGTGATGTGCACATCACATGTTTCAGTTACTGAGTTTCCTGTCAGAGAGGATTGGTTTTATTTATCTCTTTATAAAGTTGGAGGAACTGTTTTTCCAGGCATCACTTTATTGCTCTTAGAAAAGGCTGAATTACAAACCAATTCAAAGTAGTAACTGTCTTGGGGGCCCCAGACCTTCAGGGGCCCTGAGGGCCCAGGGTCATTTTGGTGATTGTAATGTGCAATTTGAACAACCTTTTCGCTAGAAAAGAATGTTCACCTCATACAACTCTATTGCACGTAAATCATTATCTTCGCAGCTGGCTGTCAAACCTCAATACTTGTTTGTGGCCCTTTCAAAATAAGACGTGCCGAGCGTTGGCATTGATAAACACACTGAGGTACGATATACACCAGCAGGATGATGATCGAGTGATGACAGGGGGCTCAATTGGGGCCCACAACTCATTTCTTCCCTGGGGCCCCCTTGCCGATTAATCTGGCTCTTAAGGCACAACTATTTATGATTACAGCATATCTACATTCAGTCGTAAAAATGTCAATTCGGCGAAAAACATAATCCCAGGTATTTTATTTATTACACAAGTCTGCAGGAAAAGTCATGATTGAGGTTCATCAGGATAATTCCATTTCTATTCCACTGACAGTAATGAACTTAACCTGGGACACAGATGGCATCTTCAAACTGCGCCAAACCCCGTCCTAAACTACACAAATCTCCACACTAAAAACCGCCTCTTTGGCTCTACGTGAATCGCCCCACTGTTAGCGTTTTCCACTTTCTCCTCCCAGAGCCAGCTCGTCCTTTGCCCTCCCTGAAACGCTGTGAAACATTCCCGAAAGGGTGTAAATTCACTCGCGATTACATCACTTTCCATGGGCCTGACCTCAACCATTTGTCGAAGCAGATGTCCTTAAAAAAAAAAAAAAAGGAGTCAAAATGAATGAATGACAGTATATTGTGAGAGGAATGCTCGCGTAGTTCTTTGATCTTCGTTTGGAGTCAGTCTTCAATGGGCTTTTACAGACACCAGAGTGTATTTTTACTTTTAAAAGATCTCGTTTCTCCTTTATACAAGGCTGACATCCTCCTGAGGTGTGAAAGCTCAGGCCTCCTTTCTTTACTAGCGAGACAGAACCCTTGAATCATCACCATTGCCGCAAAGTTTACGTTACCTCGAATGCGACTGATATTTGGCCTGCCGCCGGCTCACCCAATGAGCATTTTCTGCTCATTTTTACGACCCGTTTGCAGCGTTTACTCCCCTGTAATTCCGGCGTTCCTCTGGCTGCCGAGGAATGCCCGATACTCCGAAAGCCAGAAGCTTCCACATTTAACAGTAAGCTACCGTCGTGTCGCACGTGTGTGTTAAAACGTGGTTCGACACTGACATTACACAACCTCATACTGCTCTCTCTCACTCACACACATGCGCTGAGGGCGCTACCGGTACCCACACGTGCTAATATGCCGTTTCCATTCTCTCACCCTAGTATTACTGGGAGTTAGCGGGCGAAGCAGGACCTCAAAACTTGCAAGGTAGAAACTACACGTTATGGCAAGAAATGCCATTTAGACATGAACTATAGCAGCTACCATACATTGTTTATATGAACTACAGCTAATCTCTCGATATTTCCGTATTGCACTCAGGTGCCGGCGTGTACATTACACACTTACATACATGCATGTAGAGATTTCCTGGCATGTAGTTCGCAGCCTCTGCCCACTGAGTCTCTGGTGCCCATGGCCCTCTTAAGCCACATCCTGTGAGACGGGACGTCCACTCTGCACAGGAAATGACCCTGATTGATTGTTACCCTGTGAAGCGGAGGGCGAAGCAGTCGGAGGCGGAGGAAGCGGCGAGTGAAAACGAGGCAATTTGCACAATGGGTGTTAGTGTGCGAGGTGTGCGCCGTGCATGACTCATGGGAATGTGTGCGTTCGAACTAATGGGAGTACATACTGGAACTGAGCATCCCATAGCATTCCTACTGTATTCTTTGTCTAATTTGTTTGAGAGCAAAATGCCTCAAAAAAACCACTTAAATGTCAATGAGGTTTGGTTTAATTTGGCCATTTATAAAGAAGATACTCTCACAGTGCAAGTTCTCTTTCCGATTGTCCAGTTGCATTCATGGTGGTTGCAACAGAATTCGATTTTTAAGCACTCCTGTGAGAACGGAAAATGATACTTCAGCGACTAACGGCCGAGGTTCGCATACGTGAGCGCATGTGTGTATGATTGTAATCTAATCTGGCCTAATGGGCATCCTCCCATGGGACAAAGCCAACACGAGCAGGTGCACCAAACAGAAACGTCCATCCCATTAGACCCCCGACAGCTGAGCGACTTCGACCGCACAGAGGAAGCGATTAATGATGACAAAATAGGGAGATTTGGTTTCACCAGATTGTTCTCTGTGATTCTCAGAGAGCTTTCTGAGATGCAAAAGATTTCACATTTTCTTTCCTTCTTTTTTTTTCTTCTTTCTACCATTACAGTTCTTGGTGGAAACTGATTGCTGAAGCCACACTTTAACCCAAGATGAAACTGGGGTCGAGCTCAGCTTAAGTCAAACTAAATGTTGACTTAACCCCGGCCTTCAATGTACACGTTGCCTGACCTTAAAGCTAGCCCTGACATTGACATTTTGACCTTTACTGTTTGGCTGGAGCCGGGCCGGACAGCATCCCGGCTGCCTGACGTGGGTTCGTTGGCAGGGGGGGGCGATGTTAAAGGGGGGGCCAATAGGAACAAAGCAGAGGGACGGGACACGGTCTGCCCTCAACGGGTCATGAATAAATACCTCAGCGAGGCCGGTTTAAAGGGACAGTTCATCAAAATCTGACGTACATTGTGTCCACATTATTCCAAACTAAATAAACTAACTCCTTGCTATTAACACAGTTTGTATAATTTGTATGCATGTGAATCTGACATCTAGAGGGTGAAGAATATCGACCTTGCTTCTGCATATCTCTTGGGACGCCCACTCGCTGAGGACACAGCATTAACCTCGTGGCCCACATGTGTATGAAGTTTGTCCCGCCGCTGTAAGAGCAGTTACTGCAGGATGATCTCACTCCTGGTGCATGGCTTTGAAACACCCCAGCTCAAAGCCGGCGGTGGAACACCAAGGTGATGTGGAAAATCCTGGAGGTGTCAAGGCCCTTTAAGGTTTCACTTAATGTCCCGACACCAATTAAATGGGTACAAACCACAATGTCAACAGAGAGAGCTTCACCCGGCATCACCTTCAGGGTTGCTGTGAAATGTAAAAGTCAGCAAGGACACTTATACAAGCTTTCAGGTGGCATCAAAGGTCCACGCTTATGGTCTTTGAGACACTCGATTTATTTTCCATTTGTGACAATGAGCATAAAGCATCGCCAATAAAGTTTTATATTTTGATGGGAGAGTATTTAATCATTGATAGAAGAGCACAGAATGGCACCGAGGGCGTTGTCATATAGCAGTTTAAAGTTAATAATAAGCAAAATCAACCTTTAATTATCTGCTTTTTCTCCTTGCTGAACATGAAGCAGGCCATTGTGATACAAAAAAGTCACAGAAAAACTTCTGCTATTCTCTTCTTTCCTGTTTTGCTGTACTTTCTAACGACCGTCATAAAAGTTGAAGTCACAGGCTGTGGTTTGAGATTTTCGCTCATGTTTTTTTTCCATCTATATTTTTCCTTTCTAGGAACCGGGGGACAATACCTTCTGGGCTTCTGAATAGCTGATAGCCCGCGGCGTATTACAAAATAGACCCATAAGTCAACTTGCTGAAAACATATCCTGGCGTAAAATACATATTTCTAATGAAAACTTAAATCTTTCCCTGGGGGCTACTGTGTAATAAATACTCCACCAAGGCCCCTCCAACTACATGTGATGTATGAACGATAGCAGAGGAAGAATAAATACAAACCATGTGTTTGGCGGTACATATCTCGGTCCGCATGAGGTCAAAAGTCACTGTACAGCCTAATAGAAGACAGACCGGCTCTGCCATTCAATTTATCAGTGATGCTATCCAACCAAACGGTTGTGTCTGCCCCCGAATGAGCCGTCTAACAACCACAAAAACAGGAGAACACGGTTTCACAAGGGTTGTCCCGCGTTGGATACCTCATACCAAAATACTCACACTACCCTGTAGGTCTCACCGGTAATAAACTGTTGGGGAAATAAACAGTCACTGCAGAGACTTTTAAATGGCTTGGCAGCTCAAAATAAGCTGTTCACCCTTTGTCAGTGAAGCAGAAATGTTGCCCACCATGCACCGGTCCCCGTCAAATGTGTACGAGGGACCACCGGCCCCCTGAAACCAAAGGACAACGAAGCAAAAACCCAGACCCGGCTGAAAGGAGCTTTCAAAATTTGGTTTCAGGATAGTTCAGAATGTCTTCTCTGCACTGTCGGCTTGTGTCCTCACTCGTTTTGGTTGATTAAAAGTGAGCTCCTCTATCAGCTCCTTCACCAACTGATGCTGCAAAAAACCGCTCACCTGCAGCACAGTCTCAGAGCATTTCTGTGGTCCATTTCTGACATCCACAGGACATTCCCTGGCAGTGAGAAGCTGGCTCATCTGTGGGGGAATTACACCCGGCGGTTTGTTGTGTTAATAGATCTTGGAGACCGGTTTCTCCGGGGCGCAAACTGTGTGGTCCGACGTTTCAGCTCTCCTTGTCAGGTGTGGGGCCGTGGCGTTATTTGTTAACTTTTCTAACCCCTTCGCTCTCATGTTTCCTCCCGAGGAATGTTGCGGGTTCCCTGTGATTTTCACGAAACGGTGAGTTTTCAAACCACAGCCATTACCACTGATGAGCAATATTCCCATAATGACGACGCAAGTCGTAAAAGAAATACCCTTTTGAAGTGTAGTTACAGCAATTAAGGACGTCAGCCCCTCTCATGTTCTGTGGGAAGAACGGCCGCGTTGTAGCCTACTCAACTGAACTTGATATTCGACAGTTACCCATAATCCACTGCTGCTAACGAATGAACGCACCAGAGTAACGTCAGAGGTGCGAATCGTTGCCTTTTTACGCATCTCAGTTCAGCTGTACAGAAAAACAAGCAGGCTGTTGAGAGCATTTTATTTCCCTTTTTACTCCCCCCACACACACATTTTTGAGCCCGGGAAACGAGGCTTGTTAACCGATTTGTAGGTCTCAGTTCTGGCCACCTCAGAGACATCACACGTAAGTACCTTTAAATTCTAGCGAAGAGCCTTTGATGCAAGTTGTAAGATAAGCTTTTCTCCCCTTCGGTATTTGTATGAAGCAAACGACCCCCCCCCCCCCCGGTGCTTCGTTGGGTTCCAGTAACATAAAGGTGGCTCTGTGAGTCGGGGCTGTTTTTAAGCTACTACACTATGGCAGCGGTGACATGTTCAACCCCGGAGGACTCTGGAATAAATATCTCTTTTCATGGCGACATGTCAGCCGTAGCTGAAAAGTATTTTTTTTTTGAGTAAATGACTTTCCTTCACGAAAGCCAAAGAGTCTAAACACGTCGTTATGTCATTTCGCATATTTTACCGCCGAGTCAGGGCGTGCA
Organism: Pholis gunnellus; assembly: GCF_910591455.1. NCBI lineage: Eukaryota > Metazoa > Chordata > Actinopteri > Perciformes > Pholidae > Pholis > Pholis gunnellus. Next base: position 5,126,965 of record NC_136551.1, read on the forward strand.
GCTTTTGGACCTTGAGAACTATGAAGCTAATTATTAGTATTTGGGGTCTGGTAAGCTTAATGAAGGGATGTTTCTCCATGTTTAAATGCTCTGTGGACGTGACCCCACCCCCATAAATGAACATGCATAAAAAGTGTAAAAATCCAAAGATTCCGGTGTTCGCGCCAGCAGCTATGACAGACTTATCTTAAAAGGTGTTTCCATTTGGCCCTAGAGTGACAATTTAATGTGTGTGTGTGTGTGTGTGTGTGTGAGAGATTGTCTGACGGTGGGGAAGGGGTGGCGCGGAAGTACCAGGAGGAGCAATTAGCCTTTTATGAGAGGAACTGAATTTAAAGTTGCCACATTATTATCGCAGAACATTTCATGGGAGCAGACCCCTCAAAGGGAGAGGGACACCCACGCAGAGCAGGGGAGAGAGAGAGAGAGAGAGAGACAGCCTGTACACAGGAAGAGCCCTCTTATGATTTAATGCCCCCTGTAAATAATCTAAAAATGTAGCCTGTTTACAGGATCCAGATTGGCCTCACAGTGGCTGCAAAACTTTTCCACGGTGAGAAACAGACCGCTTGTAAACTGCAGCATCGTTAACAAGCCAGCCAGTTAACATGGACAACATTGTTGTCTGTTGGGTCGAGTTGTATCCTGGCAATGTGTGAGGCCCGCAAATAGACTTGCAAACCTGTCCTGGGTGTTTCTCGGTGACTATTGGCCAGCGCGCGCTGGGATACGGCGGCTGCGACCCCAAAAACAGGAACAAGTAGTTAAGGAACTGAACAAATGAGGCGGGGACGGAATGTCGATAAACCTTCCAGGAAGAAATGACTCCTCTGTGAACTTGGTATGTTCCGCAATGAGATCAAATCTCTCGATAAAAGTATAAAACCTCAATATATAGGCTTTACAGTCTTACAATCAACAATATGCCATCATATGATAAATGTTTATGATGGCGTTATCTCTTTCCTGCTGCTCCTCACGTGTTGTACGGAACACAAAGTATCACACGAACCATTGTTTGAACGCCGTCTTGTTTTTCTGTTCTGTCCCTCACACTGATCTGAGGCCAGACTGATCTGAGGCCAGCTGACTGGGGTCGAGGCTCAGATCTCGGTCCGCACGGGGAGACATCTGCTGAGCGCGGCGAAACGCAGCAGCAGCAGCGGCGGGAAGCAGAGTTCAGCGCTTGCAGCAGGAGAAGCTTTTGCCCTCGCAGCACCCGGGCGCTTTCGGCTGACTCAGGCCTTTACGGCGAGCTTTGTGTTTTCACGATTATGATCTTAAGCTGCGTTCATAAACATACCTCCCCAAAGTGTTTTCCCCTCCTGCGCCTGGAACCGCTTTCATCTCCGTTTGATCCGACGTGTTCTCGTCTTTTTCTTTTAACCCCCTTTTCTTTGCTCAACTATGGGACGGCGAGCGTTCGCGATGAACACATTAAAAACACACATAAATCACCCTCAGAGGAGTACAGCCACAAAGCTGGGAGGTATTGGTTGCATAACTTTATTTATTGTCCATGACGATGGCTTTCTGTCGTACTAGAGCCCAGTATAAGAAGATATTATGGATATATGATGCAAACTTAATATGTTCAGAGGCAGTGAAGGAATCATTGCCTTTATGAACCGCGTTGAACTTTCTTTGTCTTAAACCACAACGCAATGTTTCTCCAACTTCAACCAAGCGCTCCAGTGTCTTCAAAATTAACTCAACTATAACTTTCATGACGTTGTAATCACCGCACGCATTACTAGGTTGGATGTTCTGGCAGAAATCAAATGAAATGCATCGTCGGTGAACGTTTTACTGCTACACTCAGGAGCACTTGCCAGACATTTAAACTTTTTCCTCATTATGCGAACAGAAAACATAATCCGTCTGCTGCAAATTAGTCGTTTATAAGCGTAATATCAGGGAGCCACGGTTGGCTGGGTGTTACCATCAAAACACGGGGAGCAGCTTAACGTCGTGATATCATAATCCTGGGGCAGATTTCTTGGCGGTGCGCTGTGTTCCTGGAAGGTGCTGTGGTTTGTTGTCAATAAACCTCATTTAGGAGAAAATGCTGCGTTCCGAATCGCAGGGCGTCGGCCATTCGCCGCGCCAAGCTCCACTGCAGAAGGAAGGCTGAGTCTCCGGGGTAGTAAAGTGTAGAATGCGAGTGAAGGAGAGGAGAGTTCGATGATGTCATTTCCTCGCCAGAGTGAAAAACGCGTCACGTTCAACTCGCAGCTGTGCAGAAGAGGGGCTATTTGCAATAAACTGGACAACGTGTGCCGCGGCTAAAAGCACAGTCTGTGTGTGTCCAACAATCGCAATATTTCCTGTGACCTTTTCGACCCTCGCGCTTCTGCCTCCATGCCGTGTTTGCGACCACCGTGACCTCGGATTACGACCGCACTCACGATTCAGACTCCTGTTTCTTTTTTTGGTGAAGTGCCGCCATAACCCAGAGTGAACTGCACACTGTGTCTTCTGTAGCTCTAAGGCCTCGGGCCTCTTAGGGGGGAAAAACCGCTCAGACTCTTTACCCGCCTCAACGTGGCTGGAAGTCCAGCTACGTTTCACCGAGAAAAGACGCAAAAGGCGAGAGGCTTTTTGGGGAAACCCAGACCCGGAGCAGACCACCGCCGGGGCTGTGAGCCGAGGCCAAGGCCAGATCCCAGGCTGCCAGATGTGGGGGGGGGGGGGGGTGGATCAGCGGCGGCGGCGGCGGCGGCCATGCCTGTGGCTGGCTGCACTAGCTGACCCGAGCCTTTGCGTGCACTGTATATACCTACAGTATGATGACATGATGTTGAGAGAGAGAGAGGAGGCAGCTACTGATTACTGTGTTTTCTAAGGCGCACACACACACACACACACAGTATGACACATGAAAAGTCTTGGCGGATGAGGAAATGTTTTTAGAGCATATGGACGAGCATGCACTTTAAGTGTATATGTGTGTGTCTGTGTGCGCACGGCGTGCTGTAAGTCGAGCAGCTCCCCCTCGGACTGCCAGACAGTGTTTGTGCAGCTGCGACCAGCCCTCCGTCTCCTCATCCTCCCCTGAATCACACTTCAGGTGCTTTCCATTTTCCTCTGTACTTCCTACTCTCTTCTCCTACTCCTCCTCTTCCTCCTCCTCCTTCTTCTTAATTTAGTCCTCTCAGACTGTACACCGCTGTTCTACCCACATTCTTTGAATTAATGCCAACGAGAGAATGACTGACAACCCCACTTGGCTAGACAGGCTTCTGACTCCCTCATTAACCCCGCGCTCCCATTGGTCGTTGGATTTGGCTACTTCCTGCTTGCTAAGCCAAACAGTAATTTGAGGGGTGTGCTTTGTCGGCATGACCTTGAGTGCATGCAAGGGTGTGCTTGCATAGCCTAATTTGTCACGAAAGCATGTTTTCCGTGAATAAGCGGACCATCTTTTAGCCATTACATGCTTTCCCAGCCTCGTTTGCAACGTGTTCTGTCTGAGCAGAGATACAGAATGCTGCTTTTCCACAGTTTTAACCAAATAAGACATTCTTGCCTCCTGGAACGCTGATTTTTCTCCCTGTAGAAATAAACTCTGAATTACGCTTTTTTGGGGGGTTTTCTTTGAATGCAGACCTGATAAGAAATACTTTAGCACACACATTTTCTTTTTTTCTAATATTTCTTAATATACCGCTTAAATGCAATTGGGAAAGTTGACAAAGTGCATGCCTTTCAGAATAAGCACACTTTTTTCTTTTTCCGCCAAAAGGCCAAAACCTCTACCTTGGAAGCTTTTTAACTGCGGACTGAACTTTCGATAAAATGTGAACTCACTCGGATTACCTCAAGCCTCGTTTCAATCAGGAACAGCTGAGATAAGAACACAGAGCCAGATAGAGGGAGCGCAAATGAAAAATGTGTTTTTCCCCAGAAGCTTTTGAGGTGCTCAATGAAATAGTAGAGGGTCTGGTTTTATCGCCTCTTTCAGGCGGAATGATGAGCCAGGCCAGGATAGCATCTAACACCGTATGCTACTTTGTTTTAACATGTAAAGACCTCTTTAGTCTCGGTGAGATACAGCGTTTTGGTAAAACCAGCATAAAATAGGGGGGAGAATTAAACAAGAGATGCTCAGAGTGCAGAGGGAGATGGAGGTGAGGATGTTTCCAGTACCAATGTTACTCCACGAAAGTTAAACTTCCAAAGTGCTCATTTCTTTCCAGCCACTCACAAGCCTTTACATCTCGGACCTCCAGCCTGCCAAAAACCACACGGCACTGACTGACAAAACCAGAGCGGGAAAGAAGCTGCCGTGTGGTGCTAAAGTCATGGCGAGCTTCCCCCCCGCATTCCTAACGGGGGGGCGAAGCGCAGAGGGAAGATGGGCGCAGGGTCAGGACCGCAGCACTGCAGTCACACAAACCTGCCCAACCCAGAATGCATACATCCATATGGGCCCAGTCATGCGCACACGTGCAATTAGTTTAATTGAACTGTATTTGTGCATTGCCATCCCCATCTTTGAGGCATTTAGTTTGTTCGGACAACAAAAGACATTCTTCTTCTTCGTTGAAGACACGAAAAAATATCTTTTCATGGGAGTTTTTGTTTTCAGTAATGAAATTACTGAAAACAAGGCCAATACCCAAATTCCATAAACCCCAATTAGGTGAATCATAGAAAAAAAAAGAAAAAAAACTCTGGCTTGAAACAAATTCTTGAAACAAGATTTGTGTTGGAACTGGGGAACTATTTCGCCCCCTTCTCCTGGTTTCACATGCGTAAGTAAAAAGGTGTCTCTCTTTTTCCAATCCGTCTTCCCATTCATTCTGCAGCAGGTACAGGCCACATTCCCAGGCTCTCTCTCTCTCTCTCTCTCTCTCTCTCTCTCGCAGCCCTCAGGCTGTTCTTTTTCCAGGACCAAATAAAGCCCTTGACCTGGGTGAGCTGACCTGCCGGTGACCAGAGCTGGTGGTAAGGAGCTCCAGGGAGGCCTAGGCCCCGCATTTACCATGCCTGGGTGGGGCCCAGCTGGGGAATGATGGTTGGAGGACGGTGTCTTCTTGCTAAAACAACATCCAAAGGGTCAAGTTTTTAGAAACTGGGGGCGAGTATATAGACCGTCATCTGAACCAGTAGCTTCAATGCTAGGGTCATTCAGGTCACTGAATTTTGACCGCTGTATTTATTTACTGTCTCCGTGCAAAACGAAGCCCTACCGAGTTGCATCATGGGAAATATGGCTAAAAAGAAGTGTATCTCCACTTCTGCTGATTTGATTGCGACTATTCTTTTAAAAGCGTTCTCTTGTGAGCCCCCCAACTTTCTAAAAGTAAAATAGTCAATTATAGGAGTACCCCTTTAAGTTTAGACAACTAAAAACACGTCAATACTGCATCAAAGTCGGACATGCTGCATGTCCATCCCCCCCATGCTGACCTCCACAGCTTTAAAAAGGCTGACACACATTTTTCCAAGTCAACACTCACCGGCCCCACTACTGAGGGAGGAGGAGGAGCAGAAACACAAAATCGTGATTTTGGACAGCCGAGTATTTAAGGTGCACATAAACAGCATGTGCGGACCAGGACCTTTACGGGAATATGATACAGCGTGTATAAAAGAAATGAGTCAACAGGAGATATATAACATCTCGACCGGGTAATAACAACTTATTTTGACGAGGTCTGCTGTCAAGTGTCCAGTAAAAGTTGGAGCGCGATCAACGGGTGCGCAGCCAAGTCACACTCCTGTGGAGCGCGTGCGACGGAAAGTTTATTTGAGGAACGGCCGTTTCTGTTTAGCACAGCCGGAGGCGCTCGACACACACACACACACACACGCACACGCACGCACGCACGCACGCTCTCGCACACGCGACCTCTATTGTGACAATTTGTGAGGTATTGAGTCGTGTTTATATGGTTTCAGTCAATCAGACGCGAGCATAAAAGTGTCACGGAGGCACGAGCCGTTCTTCCATTGCCTCAGAGAGGGCTCCACATGTTGACGCATTGTCTTGTGTCATATGCAGAAGAATGTCATTGGCTCAGAACGTGTTGAGGCAACGACAACAACTGGGATCATTGAGCAGCTGTTTCGTTTGTGGTTTTGGCAAACGATTAAGAGACAAGAGACAAGAGATGGATAAGTGGAGCGAAATACACACGAGGAAAAAGAAGCTCTGAAGCTCGATTCTTCCTCAAGCTCTTCTTCTATTCTCGGCAAACCCGTCCCAACATTTCCCAGAGGTAAAAAACATCCATCCAAAACACAAAATATCCCCTTTGGAACCTTCTCAAAAGGTATTTTCCTGATACAGAGAAAGCCAATTGAGTTTGACCTTTGAGCTCTCTGCATTAAAACGTAATCCACCGTGGATAGCTTATCTGTTCTGGTGTGCAGACAGTAAATCTCTCTGTGTGTGTAAATATCAAACACATATCGGAAGTGTATTCCAGAAGGGTTTAAAGTCACTCACCCTACAATGTATGCACAGCCTCGCATGTCAAGACTACAAGCTGGAGAAAGGCCTTGTTCATGCGAACACACACGGCGGGAATTTCATTCAGGTTCCACAGCCCACTAACTGCAGGATAAACACATATGCAGGCTTACTGTACTGCACCGCCTGAGTATTTGCACGTGTCGCTGAGCATGTATCCGGCCCCGTGGCGTAGACTGAAGCTGGTCTGCAGATTGCTGGGGGGTCAGATTTTACGCGAACAAAACAAGGTTTTAATTGGTACTAAAAGGAGCCGCACTGAGCCGTTCAAAGTCCTATTAATAAACAGATCGATTCCAGTTTGTACATGTAAACGATGAATCCTCTGTGCACTCCAAAAGGTAGTCAGGGAGTTCCACAAGGTTCTGTGCTTGGACCAATTCTATTCACCTTATACATCCTTCTTTAGGCAATATTATCAGAAAGCACTCCATAAAAATGTATTGTTTTGCAGATGATACCCAATTATATCCATCGATCAAGCCAGACGAAGCCATGAATTGGATAAGGGTCAGAGATGGGCAGTATTTCTATTACTTGTATTTGAAATACGTACAAACAATACGTACAAAACAGTTCACGAGTTCAGTCTTCAGATCTTCAAGTTCAGCGGATTGTCTGTCAAGTTAAATATTGTATCTGAGTGTGACAGATGTCAACTAGCTTGATGTATAACTTATGTCTGGGTCTGGCTACATAGCCTATTGTATAAACATGGTGATGGTTATAACATCAAGCTAGCGATCGATGCTAACATGCTAATGACGCTAGCATGCTGTCTAGGCTAGTGCATAGCCAGTGTTTAGCAAGTTAGCTTATCAGTCGAGTAGCTAGCTAGAGGAAGAGGGAGATTGGGAGCTTGTATGTCATATGTGATGAATATTTTCTTGTTGATACAAAGCCAAAGTGTATGGGCTGTTAAGTCCCATTAATAAAAATATATATATACATAATCAAGTTGTTGTCTTTCAATAGCTTTGCTTAGTTACACTGACACTGTGACTGTTCTTCCTTTTTGTGGGGTTCATCAGAGCTTTGTGTACATTATATAAACCTGAATGCTCTGCTAGACCAAATTGTGAGAAAACAGAAAATCTAGAAAAAAGTATTGCCTATATTTTAAATACAAAATACATGTATTTTGTTACATTTTCTGGCACCAGTATTTTGTTGTAATACATTTATTTGGGTCAATTGTTGTGACAGCAACTATAACCACAACAGGATTTTCCAACCAGCGGTTATAACATTAATGACATGGAGGCAGAAGTCCCGTCTGTCCTGACCTGTAGACTTGTAGGCCTTCTATACTGAAGGCCTGTCCTTTACACTGGTGACTCTTTACGGCCATCTGCAGTTATGTTTGATCAAGTTTATGAGAATTGACATGTAAATGTAGTATTACATTAGTTTTTTTTTGACACTTCAATCCACATTCCATCTGCTGTGTCTAACTGGAGTGGTGTGGCTCACTGCCATGCCACAATTACGCGAGGCAGATGGGCTGGTTAAAGTGTGTGCAACCAGCATCAGACTGTCGTGAACAACTACAGAACCCCTCCGGGTTTATGTGCACATCAGGATTAGGACGACCTCTGCAGGCATCTTGAATTGGCTGTCTGAGAAGCAGCCAAGCAGGGAAAGCACTACGCTCCCCTGCGGAAGAGGAAGGCCGATATCTGCTCTCTGAATAAGCACGTTTGACATGGTGTCCAACCAGCCCCCACCTTCTAGTCTTTACCACAACAACTTTAAATCCACATTCATTCTTGTTTTACCAGACTGGCTGTACAGTTTGAAGTCTGAGTAATTGAGTTTTTACTGTACAACTTCTAAATTCTACAACACTTCTCTGCGCCCAGATTATTTATCAACCTGCTTACACTGTCGGCTCCCATCTGCATCTTTGTGACGTTGAACCTGTAACAACATCCCTGATTTAAATGAAGTGTAGTGGACGTAAATTGATATTAATCCAGAGCAGTCAGGCGGAATAATTGGAACAGAAAACTGTTGTATATTGTGACATTTATTATCAGCACGAAAATAAGTGTACGGTCCATGATTAACAAATGAGGAAAAAATAACAAAGTATGACTTCTTTAGTATTTAGAGAAGGAGGTAATATGGTAATCAGACGCCAAAAATGAAGAAAAAATGTTTAAAAGCCTTATTGTTCATAAAAGGGAAATGATTTGGACATCGCTGAGAAGAGTGAATTTTTTTTTCTCAGCCAAAATATCTTTTCTGAACAGGTGGAGGCTCTGTCCCCTTCAAGGGCCGCTTCAAGCAACCAAATGTCAACACACCGCGTGTTAAAAAGAGGAACGGTGAGTGTGTCTGTGTGAGCCAAAGAGACACCACAAATCGGCAAGGGAAAACTGTCTGGGACGCACAAAGAGAGAATTTTGTACCAAAAAGACTGTCATTTTGGAAGATACCCACCTGATTTGTTGAAATGTCATAATTGGCTATAGAAGTCATTTTTACAAGAGCAAAAACTGTGGATTTTGTCCACCGTCGCCAACATTGTAATTGCTCTAGTAACTGAAAACATTAGACGATCATTTATATCAGTATTTTAAGATTTATATATGTATATATATATATATATACACATATATATACATATACATATATATGGTTACATATAGTTTCATTTCTTTGCCATATTTTAAGGATCATCAGAAATCATTACATTCATAAATTCAAAGATAAACATTCAATCTGGTATCCATAGTAACGATGCCATGAAGGACTCCATGGACAGAACGGTGTCATGACGACATCGCGGATTCTCTGCCTTTAATGTTGTCTTTGTGCCCCTCCTTAAGCCCCTCCCGCTGGTATTCAGCCCCCTACCCATTACTTCAAGTCTCACATATTTCACAGTAGGCAGTAGGTTGGTAAGTTGGTGCAGTAGGTTGGTAAGTTGGTTCTGAGACACATTTGACGATTCATATAGTTAGCATATAGACAGATATATATACATACGCATATACACCATAGTTAGCTCACATAGATTATTTCATAGATACACAGAGACAGATATATATACATACACATATACACCATAGTTAGCTCACATAGATTATTTCATAGATACATATAGACGGATATATATACATACACATATACAAGCAAATTGGTTCAGAGACACATTTGGCAATCGCAATGGAAATCTCACTGAACAAAAAAACACGACAGGTGCTGAAGGGTCAGCAAGAGGAGATGGAATTCAATTCCAAAGAGGTCGAACCTCCAATGAATTTTTATTTAAGTTCACTGGAGGAACAAGTGAGATGTGAACTGTTGGACAACGAGGCGAGGCTCACCCCTACAGGATCTGAGGGGAGAGTCCTCCTAGAAGTTGATGAAGACTGTCTGCAACATTTTCTAGATGTTCTCCACGAAAACAAAACCACAAAATCCACCGAGTGGGAGATGGAGATATCTAAGAACGTCTGTCAGGAGAAAGCCCCTTCTAAGGCTTTCTGTCAAGTCCAGATGGACAAACAGAAAGCGGAGACAAACAAGATCGCAGCAGCTCTGAAAGAAACACAGGAGCTGCTGGAGTCTGAGCGTCTCAAGTTGAAAAATGGACATCAACAATGGCACGAGGAGAAGTCTTCCCTCGTAGCCATGAACGAAAGAGCTCGTAAACTTTATCAAAAAGAGGGGAAGATCATAGCTGATTTTGATAGAGTACAGAAGGAGGCTAAGCAAAGGCTGCAGAGATTCCAGGCCGCACATGAAGGCCAGTTGGAGGAGCAGAGGGCAGAGACCAACAAGATCAAAGCAGCTCTGAAAGAAACACAGGAGCTGCTGGAGTCTGAGCGCCTCAAGCTGAAAAATGGACATCAACAATGGCACGAGGAGAAGTCTTCCCTCGTAGCCCAGAACGAAAGAGCTCGAAAACTTTATCAAAAACAGGGGAAGATCATAGTTGATTTTGATAGAGTACAGAAGGAGGCTAAGCAAAGGCTGCAGAGATTCCAGGCCGCACATGAAGGCCAGTTGGAGGAGCAGAGGGCAGAGACCAACAAGATCAAAGCAGCTCTGAAAGAAACACAGGAGCTGCTGGAGCACGAGCGTCACGTTCAGCCTAAAACCACCACCAAGGCTGAGATGGAGTTATTTAAGAACCTCTGTCACGCTAGGATTGTTGAACTGGTAGATGTCAACAGTAAGCTCAAGGCAGCTTTTCTTAAAGCTGACCAGGAGCTGAAAAATGGACATCGACAATGGGAAGAGGAGAAGTCTTCCCTTGTAGACGAGAATAAAAAAGCTCGTGAACTTTATCATACACAGGTGAAGATCATAGCTGATATTGGAAAAGCACAGAGGGATGATAAGCAAACGCTGCAGAGATTACTCGCAGCACATAAAGGCCAGCTGGAGGAGCAGAGAGCAGAGACCAACAAGATCATGGCAGTTCTGAAAGATACTGAAGATCTGTTAGCAGCAGAGCGTCTCCGTTTCCAGGAACAGTCATCCATCACGGCACACCTGGAAAAAACCTGCACGGACCTCGAAAATGCCCAGCTGAAGAACGTAGCTACTCATCGAACATTGGAGGAGAAAGCTACGCAGATGATCATAAAAGACCAGAGGTCTCAAGCCAAGTTGGAGAAGCAGAGAGCAGAGATTGGCAACATCTTGGTAGTTCTGAAAAAGACTGAAGATCTGTTAGAAGCCGAGCATCTCCGTTTCCAGGAACAGTCATCCCTCACGGAACACCTGGAAATCACCTGCAGGGACCTCGAACATGCCCAGCTGAAGAACGTAGCTACTCATCAAACATTGGAGGAGGAAGCTACGCAGATGTTCAAAAGAGACCAGGAGTCCCAAGCCCAGCTGGAGGAGCAGAGACTGGAGACAAACAGGATCAAAGCAGCCCGGAAGAAGACAGAAGATCTGTTAGAAACCGAGCGTCTCCTTTGGCAGCAGGAGAAGTCTTCCCTCCTTCAGGCCATTGAAAAAGATCTTCAGAACCAGAACACCGACAAGGAGAAGAAGAAAAAACGGTTCAAACTCTTCAAAAAGAGTTAATTAATGAACACAAAACACGAAGAAAAAATGAAGAAAAGACGAAGAAAAAGCAGTTTAAACTCTTCAAAAAGAGTTAACTAATGAACACAAAACACGAAGAAAAGACGGAAGAAAAAACGAAGAAAAAACAGTTTAAACTCTTCAAAAAGAGTTAACTAATGAACACAAAACACAAAGAAAAAATGAAGAAAAGACGAAGAAAAAACAGTTTAAACTCTTCAAAAAGAGTTAACTAATGAACACAAAACACAAAGAAAAAATGAAGAAAAGAAGAAGATAAAACAGTTTAAACTCTTCAAAAAGAGTTAACTAATGAACACAAAACACAAAGAAAAAATGAAGAAAAGACGAAGAAAAAACTGTTTAAACTCTTCAAAAAGAGTTAACTAATGAACACAAAACACGAAGAAAAGACGAAGAAAAGACGAAGAAAAGACGAAGAAAAGACGAAGAAAAGACGAAGAAAAAACAGTTTAAACTCTTCAAAAAGAGTTAACTAATGAACACAAAACCCTAATATGAAGGCAAATCACTGTCAAAATCCATAAATGAGATCCGTGCGTGCGTGTGTAGATGTCCCACGTGTGCAAATCAAACAGCCGCGCACGTATTTTACTTTGGCGAGCTCTTTTACATCGCTCTTTTTCATCCACTAATTACTTGTAAGTGAGTTTGGCAAACAGTTCATATACAAACAGTGGGTCCTGACCCTGGCTCCAGATTCTTGACCGGTTTAAGGATCTGGAGCGAGGCTTAGATCCCACTGTTTGTATATTAACTGTTTGCCAAGTAAGTCCTTACCGTTAATATACAAGCAGTCGTTCCGAACCCTGGCTCTAGATTCTTGACCGGTTTAGGGATCTGGAGCCAGGTTTAGGATCGCTGTTTGTATATTAACTGTTTGCAAAGTAAGTCCTCACTGTTAATATACAAACAGTCGTTCCGAACCCTGGCTCCAGATTCTTGACCGGTTTAAGGATTTGGAGTCAGGGTTAGGATCACTGTTTGTATATTAACTATTTGCAAAGTAAGTTCCCAAACTCAAATAACTTACAAGTGATTAGTGGATGAAACATTTTTCAGATCCTTCACTACAGTAAAAGCAATTTTGCTCGTGTGAGCACAGATCTCGCGCACAGATCTCATTTGCGCTCTCGGATTTTGACAGTGATTTGCCCTCAATAATGCCCACTCAACCCACCCATCAACTCTGTTCATTCTGTACACATGACATCTATTGCACTTCTGTCCATCCTGGGAGAGGGATCCCTCCTCTGTTGCTTTCCCACAGGTTTCTTCCTCGTTTCTCCCTGTTAAAAGGGGTTTTTGGGGGAGTTTTTCCTGTTTCGATGCGAGGGTTCTGGGACAGAGGATGTCGTATGTGTACAGATTGTAAAGCCCTCTGAGGCAAATCTTTAATTTGTGGTTTAAATTAAAAAAAAAAAAAAAAAATGTAATTGAATGCGTTTGTTTGAATTATTTCATGCTTGTAAATCGTTGTTGAAAATTCTAAGTTGTACTGCTGTCATGTTTAATATTTGAATGTGTAAAAATACATTTTGATGTATAAATTCAGGGACAATCACTGATGACTTCTCATTTGCACCCAACAGCCTGAAAATATACAGTAGGATAGCTCAACTGATTTGACATGTTGGTCCAAATATAGTGTCTTTAGTCTGTTGGTCATCTAAAGAGAATAATTCAATTAAAAACACCTGAACATTACTTTCTGCAACATTTAGATGGTTTAGTACGAGTCTAGTGGCTTGAGAACTTAAGGCAATAAGGTTCATTTAATGTCACAGCGCCTTTCAAACACAGCTGCAATTCAAGGTTTTATGGCAAGGAAATGCATTAGAAAGGTTAATATATCCCGCATCCAACAGCAGACGTGAGCAGAGGGCTGTAAAGACCCGCTGACGACATCATCAACTGTCTGCAGAGACCTGAGGCCCCGCCCACGCTAATGCACAGAGCGCCAAGGTTTGTATAGTAGTAATTATCGTTAATATTTATTCATTCAGATGGAGCGATACCGAAACATATTTCTGATATCAGTCCAAAACTGACTCAAATAGCTGAATCAGCTATCGGTGACGACATGCAGATCCGGTATTGGATACCAATATTTAAATAAATAACAATTCAGTACATTTTTATCTATGTATTTATTTGTCTAATTTTGTTTTTCAAAGTTAGAAAAGCAATGTTTAAGTCAAGCCTGATTTTGCCTTAGACATAAAATAGTGATCATAGGAACTTCCACACAGTGAGGCATACAGCGTATTAATCTAACACTGGTATCAGATTTCATGTATTTATTTATTACTGTGTTTATTTATTTGAACCCACGCCTCCATACAAACAAACGCATACTAACTTTACACAGGTTCAGGTGGTTATATGTGCATGACTACTAATCCTCAGATGAGGTGAGTGAAGGTAGGTGACTTTGGGCCTACCTGACTTCACAAAGCTGGTCATCTCGTGGTCTTCAAACTGTGCTCCCTTTTAAAACCAGGTCCCACCATCATTTGTCTTCGGATCGCTGGATCCACGATATAGGTAATGCCAATTTACGTCAACGTTCTGAAAGAGTTTTTACAAACAGTTTATCTTATCTTGCATTGGTTTTGTGCAAATGTTACACACTGAATGATGATGATGTCCATTCAGTTTTCCAGGTGAATTTATTGCGCTGTGAATACAACAAGACAGTCTCAGATGAATATCTGCTTCTGCGATCTCGACTGTCCTTTCTGGTCCAGCGAGCTTATCTTAGCCTCTTTACCCCTAGCACTAATTTTAGGCCTCTGCTCGAAAATTGCATACCCATACTCAAAAGAGTGTATCTCTCCAACTACAAGGTCTATTTGAATAATGTTGATGTTATAATAACAGAAACACTTGTGAGATTTGTTCAGATGTGGAAATATCAGTGTATATGTTCCTGGTTAATACTAAATGAAGATGGCACACAGCTCAAATTGAAAAAAAGCACTTTAATTGTGTGTGTGTGTGTGTGGGGGGGGGGGCTCTCGGGGTAAAGAGGCTGTTAGACAAGAATTACATAAATTGTGAACACACAACCTGAAATATACAGCCTAACAAACTACTGCTTATATCTGTCACAGGACACACCATGTATCTGTATATAACCTTACATGGGAACAATACAACTATCAGGCCAGGTTACTGATGTTACAATGGCGCTGAACCGCTAGCGCGCGAATGGCCTCGTTTAGCTAATTATGCTAGCCTCAGTTAGCCGCCCTACGTTTCAGTATTAAACACTTTATAAACGTCATAACATGGCACTACAAAAGCGAGCAAACTTAATATAAATGTATATGTCGCGTGTGTACTTCTCTCACCCGTGAATACAACAACAAGACAGTCTCAGATGAATATCTGCTTCTGTGATCTCGACTGTCCATTCTTAAGGCTGGTCTAGCTCGCTGATCTTAGACAAGAATTACTGCGCCAGTCATACCAAAACCCGCTACTGCCACCTATTGGCGAAAATTAGTATCGCCCTGCAGCTACTTTAGGTGAAAGTAGTTGAGTTTAAAAGTCACACAAAGCGTTTTAAATTAAAATAACCAGAAAATAATAGTGAGGGGGGGGAAGGTAATGACACAAACTAATACAATAACAATTTTGCAAATAATTGTAGCCATTAAAATGTCCAGGGTGCTACACAAACACATTGCTTAATGCACACTGGTTGTGACTTGACTACTCGTCACAGTTTCGTCATGACCACATTAGTTAAAAACATCGACTTCAAACCTACGGCTCCAGAGGAGCATGAACCTTGAACTCAGCACCCTGGGCCGCTCAGCCATCCTGACCATCGTGAACCAATATATTTGTCTTTCTGAGACAGAAGCCTGTCAGCTTCGACCCTGCTTTAAATCAGGTTCTATTGAGATTTTAACTGAGTTTTGGGAATTTTGGTAAGAACAACTATTCTGAAGTTTATTAACAGGAGAACTCCACACTGTAATTTGAGTACTTCTTACTGGACAGTATCAGGACCAATTGACCACAGGCTGTAATGCTAATGTTAATGCTAATGCTGTATTTGTAGCCAGACTGGTCATAAAAGAGTCCACGCTTGTTACTGATGTTCAGTACAGCTTCATGTACAAACAACAAAGAAACAAATACTCTGTCTCTCATCACCTACAACAAGCATAACAGTACTTTAATAGACCAGCAGTAGAATAACAGACGAGAAAGAAAAGTTTCGCTGTTTTCACCCGCCATGTCTCGTCTTTCTGAGCTCCGCTTAACTTCCGGGTTAAAGGTCATGTTACAACAACAAAAGAAAAGCTCGTCTATCATGTGTAAGACAAATGCAAAATGGTTACGAGCACGAACACAAGGTACCCAAAATTACAGTAAACGTAATGTATTGTAATTGCAGAAATAAACTAATAATAATACAAATTGCATAAATCAACTTCCGGTGTTGTCGTGGCAACGTTTATAACCGCATCATTGAGTGTGCTCTTATGAAAAGTGATGGAGGGAAGGTGTTGATGTGGGAAAGCAGGGTCAGGAAATAGTACAGACGACGAGGATGAAAATAGTCCCATTTTTAAGTTAGGCATCACAAAATGTTAATTCAGCTCATGCAGAAAGATGTTATAGTACCAAAAGATAGACAATTTAGAAAGCGTGTTGTTTTTTGTATCAAAATACATTTTGATGTATTTTTGCCCATCTCTGATAAGGGTGTATTTCATCTGTTAAGAATTCAACGTTTCCTTTGAAAGAGAGAGGAAGAATGCGTCATTTCGCCTTTTATAAGTTATACAGTCTTCCTTATGAAAGCTTCTGTTGCTGCCACGACATTGCAAAGAAAGGCTCAAACAAATCCACCTCTCCCCTTGCTTACAGAATCAGACCGGTACTGTACGCTTCCTTGACATGATCACTTCCTTATGCTTCAGTCTGGAGCTGATCCTGGGGCTCCACGGACCATTTCACGCACAGTACAATGTTGAAGATCAACTGAAAATGAGAAGACTCATATAAATAAAAACACATGCACATATTATATGCATGCACCACACACACACACACACACACACACACACACACACACACACACCATATGCAAAATGTTTGCATATGGAAGTTCATCCAGTGCTTTTTTTTTTATAGCTTGAAGCAATAAAAGTAGCTCGTTTCTGATGCCTGATTAAGACGTGACAATCAATTTGAATTTGTATGAAAGGGAACGGAGGTGAGTTCTGACGCATCGCGGATAGACAACCAAACCAAAAAGGCATTTTTTCAAGCTATTTGGCAGCATCTCTCGACTGTGTTGTTTTAAAGCGGCAGCTTCCCTTTAATGCCGCGTACTTGTTGCGGAAGCCGGCTATTTTCCCGAAGTTATTTTCTTAAGAGAAGACTGACCCGAAAAGGACATTATTTTCCCAAAAAGGAAAACAGCACAAATGCAAAATAAGATATCACATTTCTATGTATGTTTTTAAAAACAAGACGAAGAGGACATTGCTTGGTGGAAATTTCTTCATGGAAGGTGATGATTCAGGCCAGTCACATTTCCTCCCACACATATTTCCCCCAGACATGTGGCATTTAGTCAGTGACCAGAGTCCTGATCGGAAGCTATTTCATCCATTGTCCTCTACCATCCAGACTGCTGCGCTGCCTCCAATGTGTCCGAATGGCATCTTATTCCACGTGCCTCATGGAAAGTCTGGCTGTAAATGAATACACTGAACGGCTGCCAAGTGTTTGTTTACTTGCTGATTCACAGCTGGAGCCTCAAGATGCATGTGACACTGCATGGTTAAATGTGGAATGTACTTCAGAGGCTAGAGATGATACGTATAGCGGTCGAGGGATTAAAGTCGTTGTGTGTGTGTATGTTTTTATGAATGCATGTTGAACAGTTTCTTTCTCGCCTTTCTATCGTGCAGCCCAATGAAGAATCCCCATTAAAACCATTGCCAACTGTGCAATTATCCATTCAGGATATCAGCTCCTCAGTGGGGTTGTAGATCAAAATAAAAGAGAAACCCAGACAAACACACGCAGCATTGTCCTACTGACCCACTCTGTAGCCTCTGTGTGTGTGTGTGTGTGTGTGTGTGTGTGTGTGTGTGTGTGTGTGTGCAGTCTGGGGAAAGTGACAGCACAGCAGAGCAGACCCGGTTCCAAGCTGCGAGGCCCCGGTGAAAAACAGAGGCCAGACTCACACTGCAGGACTCTGAGCGGGTCGAACCACAGCCTGGGCAACCTTAAAAGACACATATGCAATAATCTGACATCACTTTGTTTTTTTCTCGGCCGTATTTCATGAGGTCACGCAGTCGAGCGCGGCTTGACGTTTTTTTTCTCCTTCTGTTGCAGTATTTGAATCAAATCAAGCCACTTCCACAGTATGGAAAAGTGATCATTCTTTCACCAGAATCCTGCAATGTGCTCATCTAAAGCTACAGCGGGCATGTGTTTTTCATCAGCCGGCAGATATGCATGCACGTGAAGGCATTCCTGCCTTTTCTTCATCCCCCTTAAACCACACACACGTCTGTGTGTGTGTGTGTGTGTGTGTTGGTTCAGCGGAACAGGTCAGTCTGCTGAAAGACGGCAAATATTGAGAATGCCGTGTTTACTTGCTCGCAGACCAAAACAAATGCAATTTAGCGGACAAAGTGCAGACCCGGGGACTAAAGAGCACGAGATGAGTAGAATGGGTTTGTCTCATTTCCTCACACACACACACACACACACACACACACACACAGCCTCTTCCCACAGCGCTGCCTCGAATGTGTTTTTGTGATTATGTGGTGCTGCAGGTAGCATGTGTGTGATGGGAATCCACAGGTTGCCCAGGATTTCTGGAGAAGTCCGGTTGGGAAACGTTACCGAGAATATATGATAAGATGAGTTCATATATGAACAGGAGAAGTATTTGATCTTAAACTTGATAGCGGGCTCTTTTTGGACCGTCGTTCTGAGATTTGCATTTTAGAATACATACGTTTTATTCGCATAAATCAGAAACAGGGGCTGCCTCAAGTGCCGCGTCGGCTTCCCCTCAACACATCAGAGTTTTGTTGAAAACTTCTCCACCCAAAGAGAAAGACGATCTCAAACAAATACAAAGTGCAAACACTCCAGACGACAGCTGGATCTGGGAACATTAGATGTTCCCTCATCTCTCTGGTATCCTTTTGTTCACAGAACGGCTGGGTGGGTAAACATGAGCAGCTTCCTAGCATCACGTTATGCGAGTTATTGCGAGTGAAGTTCAAACTGTTTTCCAATGGTTTACTGGTACCGCTGTCAGAAACACGCAAACACGCAAACTCACCTCGT
Organism: Pholis gunnellus; assembly: GCF_910591455.1. Taxonomy (NCBI): domain Eukaryota; kingdom Metazoa; phylum Chordata; class Actinopteri; order Perciformes; family Pholidae; genus Pholis; species Pholis gunnellus. Next base: position 5,145,866 of record NC_136551.1, read on the forward strand.
GCCTCTCGAAAGTAATTATTTCAAGAAAGTATGCGAGAAGTCTTACATAGCGGGTTTTTTTTTAGTTTGAGTCGAAGGCTTTGAGCAGATTTTAGGCCTAAAGAGTGCAGGGCATGTAAACAGGAAGTGCTGGCATTGAGTGGAGGAAAATCAGTTTAATTCTCTTGTTGGCCACTTGTGAAAACGTCATATCGATCACCTTGACCAGTGCGAACCGAACTTGGACGTACCCGTCAAAAACGCTCATCAATTCATTCTTGAAAGCCCCGACCCTGTATGTCACAGCTGACATCAACAACAACTTCTGCGTATAGCAACAGAGAAAAGTGACAACCTTTGCAGCCAAGAAAAATAGCCACATTCTCACTCTGCCGCCGCTTTTCCATTTGTTTTACAGCTCCTCGTTAATGGCTGTTGAGAAGAGCCAGGGTTCGTTCCAAAACCAATAACCTGTCGTGTCCTCTGGAATCTTTCCACAGGGAGGGAAAGAACGTACGGAGAGAACGGAGGACAGTGAGGACAGTGATTGGCACGATGCATTCCATCGCCCCTTAACCCAACCTTCACCTTAATCCAACTGGAACAACCCTCAAACAGGCCTATTAAGAAGTGAGGACCTGCCATAATGTCTCACACACACACACACACACACACACACACACACACACACACACACACACACACACACACACTTTCAATTTATGTGTGTTTACGTGTTCTGTAAAAACTAAGACAAACTACCTGTACCTCGGCCTTGAAAGAGGCATATTTCACCCTTTGGCATAAATATCAATAAAACACACCTTTAGACGTGGACACAGATTTGTGTACATGCACACACACACACACACAAGTCATATTTTCCCCTGAGCATACCTTCCATATGACATAAACCAGCTGAAAAGGTGTGCGTGTTGTGGGTTTTCATAACCATTAGTCTCTCGTATGTCATTACCCACCCTGCTCCTGACACAAACACAAAATGTAATCCAGAGGGGGGAAAGTAATCCTGTGGATTACTTGAGTCATGTTGGAACAACAGGATGCAGAATTCAGATCAATGTGCTTCCTGATATCAGCTCTTCCTAAGCCCTTGTGGCACTTTGTGTTCACGTCTTCAGTGATTTAGGAGAGACGTAACATTTTTCTCTTTACAAATCTTACAGGAATTTATTCTTCCCTTCAGCGGTGGCCAAAGTGTCTCGTAATCCCACTCACGTCCTGTCCAATACATCAGTCACCATCGCGGAAAAGCTTTTACTCACAAAACCACTCGAAGGCAAGCTGGGAAAGTAAACAAGGCAATTAGGAGGGAAAAATTCCCAGAAAGCTTTGCATCAAAACAGGCTACGGCCCAGCTCTGACCTGTGAGCAGCCAGACGAGGCCTGTCTGGAGTGTGTTTGTGTACGGATGTGTGAGTGAGTCTGCAGATGGTTAGATCCACCTGGTCCAGAACTCCTGACCGTCAGCTGAATCACCTGGTCAATTCCCATTTAGAGTGCTCATGGGAATAACCCTCGAATCAAACACTACGGAGGCCTGTGAGAGTCAAACCACAGACTCCAGAAAAGTGAAATTCCCTCCTTCGCACGAGACTTCCTACGGTTAACAAGTCATTTCTTACGTCTCCGTCCGTCACGCTTGGACTCCATCCAGCAAAATTGACAAATTGACATGCCGAGGCCAAATCTAAACAAAACAAAGCGGAATGCGGGGCACGGATTGTGGTCCCTGCGGGCGTCTGATAAATGACTCCCCACAGAAACACACCTAGAAACATTTCTGACCACACCAACAGCCTCGTCTCGCTTTTTGCTTGTGCGGCAGAATTTCCCGTCCGCGGGGGGGGGAAGATACAGCGTGCGAGTACGAGGGCAATAACGCAGGCGGAAGGCATGCAGCCGATTGGGCATGACTGGCCTGTCGTCTGTGGTAATCGCAACCTTCTGGACGAGAAGAATGGATGTACAGAAAGATGGTAAAACAGCAAAGGAAAGCATGGTTTGGTCCTAATAGTCTCCATGCTCTGGCCCGCTTGGCACGCAAACAGTCAAATCTGCTCCCGGGACAGTGAGAAATGTGAAATGATGGCCTGAGAAGTATGACGAAGGGAGTGTGTGAGAGAAAGATCGTGCGACAGCAACCCTGTGTGACAAATAGGCTGTCACTCCGGCGGGTTTTTGGGGGCACGGAGCCAAATCATGTTAGAATAAAAAAAAAAACTTTCAAAAGCACTAAAAAGCTGCCTCACATGTTGACCTGATGAACTGGCTGTGTGAGCAGCCGCTGTGGGCAGAAAGAGCCCCTTTTTCTCCGCAGACCAGACGGGAAGTCAGAGACAATACAAAAGACAATAGTAAGCCACACACACACACACACACACACACACACACAATCAGCGAAGCACCTCGTGACCTCCAACGAAGGTAAAAGCCGTAATTATTGACATTGCTGTCATTTGAGTCAGCTCTAGCGTCCATTAACGTCTGCCTGTCTCCGAGATGGAGAGGGGCCCCGATGTCTGCCTGATAATGTCACGGAGCTAAAGTAGTGCGACACCAAATTAGGGACTTTGAGTAATAACGTACTCCTGCTGAAACAGCTGTCACATTGACAGCATAACAATGTGGAGTTGCTGTGTCAGCCAACCCTATTTGGGGATTTTGGCATCATCAAGACTAGAGTACATAAGAGATCTTGGGGGAAACAGGGAGCATTGAGCAGCTCACTGGCTAGTAATCCACCCTCTAGCTACTTACTAATACTGTGAGACAACTGTTAAAAAGGTGTGCGTCAGGTTTCCCATCCACTATGCATTAGGAATTAAAGTAGGGTCTGTGGAATGGATTCTTGCCGGTTTTATCATAAAAAGCAGAAGAAGTGAAGCCTGGAATGGATCATCCAGGATCATTGAGTCTTCCACCCCCTCCAAACACTGCTCCCATCAGGTGCGTTTGCTGACAGATTGACGTACCAGACGGCCTCTTAGCGTGCAGCTGGAAACACAGAAAAACAGGCAAAGAGCGCTCTCTTTCACTCTCCAACAAGCCGGGGCCAGGAAAACACACCTACGCCACGCTCTCCTGCTCGCGGCACACGGGCTCTGCAGAGAGAGGGAGAACAGAGCGGCGGTGAGAGATTTGTGGAAGATGAGGCATAACGTGAGGTGAAGCGATGAAGGAGGGGGGGCAAGTTGAGAACGAAAGGGAGAGGAGAGAAAGGATGTTTTGGGAATGAAGTCCTGAGAGATGTGTTCAGGGGGGGAAAGAGGAGCAGCGCAGGATGTTCAAGACAAAGTCAGGTGTGTGGTCTTTGAAAGTAATGCATCCCTTGCTATGAAACAAAGTTTTTCACCCTTTCAGTTAGTTGCCACTCCTTTATTGGATCGATATACTGAGCTTAAAGGTGAAAACAATGCCTCAGGAAGACATCTCAGATTCCAAAAGCTGCGACCAGTCTTTTCCATGAACGTCAACAGACGTTGTGCTCACGCTTGTTGCATTACAAATCCGATCCACCCTATCGCTGAAGCACAGACAACACATTCTCGGTGGGATTTTTTGGTCTCCGGTTCCCACTTAATCTGCCTCAACTCATGAGGAATGTCCCACCGCCGTCAGCCGTGTTGTGAATAAGTGCGAGTATCAGGGGTTGCGAAACAAAAGCCAACAACAGAACACCCTTTGGGCCAAAGGCAGATCCGACGGAGCCGTGTTGTGTGTGCCATATCTTTACCCAGGAACACAGAGCAAATACCTCGGAGAGCATTTCACTCATTCTGTGTCTTCATCAAGTTACAGCAGGCTCTTAAATTTCAGGCGAATAAAAGAGCTGAAAGACCTTGAGGAATTCGGCAGCGGGCATATTCCCCCCCCCCCCCCCCCCCCCCGGCTGTCACGCAGAGAGAAAGTTGGATGATTTGTGTTTTGACAGTTATTCATAGCTGCCCCAGGGGTGGACAGGAGGTGACTCCAGGGCTGTATTTCTGTCAACCTGCTGGGATACGCCCGCCCACTTTCTAGTAAAAAGGTCGAGGTCAACTGCACGGGCCTCGTGAACGACTGTCGGGGCTCGCTTTCACTCTGGATGCAGAGCACTCAGGCATCTTATCGGTTCCATGATGGAGATTCCACAAGGGAAGAGGATTTAGGAGAGATTTTGGATCCCAGCCGAGTCGTAACAGTGATGGGAGAGGAGACATAAAGGAATGCTAGTAAAGAAGCACAGTGTCAGGTACGAGGATGGGTTTCTTTAACGCGAACAATGTTAATGGCAATATAAAAACAACGTCAGGCTTTGATATATAAGTGGTTAGCATGGTAGCCTCATGTGGAAGGGTCCAGGAAGTATCTGCTCCCTGCCAAGAAATAGTCAAAACACATAACCTTTCATAAAACAAGTACAGATTCAACAACCAGAGCTCGTTTCCAGTCTTTATGCTCAGCTAATCTAACCACATACTTGCCCCGGCTACATATGTGCCCATTGGCCTTCCATTACAATCCTAGACCGTTTTGTAGGACTATGATGATGAGGAGGAGGCCGGGCGTGGCAACCAAACAAAACGTCACCAGCTGTCCTGATTTCACACCGGGTTATCAGCCAACTAGAGCGATGCTCAGTCTCTGAACTCGACTCAGTCAGCGGTCGGGATCGAGCCTCAGTCCGGAATAATCCGATATTCATTAACATCGACTGATGGAATGGAAAATGCGATGAGTGTGCGGTGAGCCGGAGTGGCAACGTTTGTTCCTGAAACTCTAGTGGACTCCTTGAATTGCAAATTAAGAAATGTTGAAAAGCTTTAGCTGGGGAAAAAAAAAAAAAAAAGGTGCAAGAATGAGAGCACAGCAGCTCCGGACTTTCTTTCTTTTCTTCCCACCTGCTCTCACACTTCCCTTCCTGGACCCCATGCTCTTTGATCCCGGGCCGGTCTGCTGGTATGACTTGGCACATCTGGCACCGTGCCCCTGCTGCCCTCCCCTGCACGAGGACGGGAGGGATGGAGGGGGGTGAGAAGGGAAGGGGGAAGAAGGGAGGGTTGTAACTTTGCACCTGCAGAACTCGGGACCTGTCCGGAGGCCAAGCTGTCGATCGCAATGCGGGGAATTCACCTGGACATAGCTTTCCTCACCTCCCATATTTCTCTCCCTGTCCCTCTGGAGGGGGACTTCGCGCCTCGTGACGGCATTTTGTGTCCGTGTGTCTCGCAGTTCGGCTTCAAATCCCCCCCCCCCCCCCCTCTCTCCGTAAAAACCACGAAACACTTCAAAGTGGCCTCGCTTCCCAGAGTCCCTTGCTGCTCTGACATCACTTGCTGCCTGTTTTCACAGCTGCAGCGCTCCGTGCCAACGCAGCCCACTCCTCACACTGCTGCTCTCTTCCGCCTCGGTGTGTGTGTGTGAGGCGTGCATGTGTGTGTGTGTGGGGAGGGGTGTTTATGTCTGAGGGTCATGTTGGCATGGATGGGAAGGTGTGTTTGTTGGCACTGCAACAGAAGGACTTAAAATGCCAGGGCGGTTGGGTTTTTTTTTACCCTTCACAATAAGATGCAGTCCTCTTTCTGTGAAGTATATCGCAGAACACAAGGCGTGGATGAAATGACATCAACATGACCAAAACGAATTGACGCTTCTTGCTGCAAGACACATATTACATTTCACCAAGGCAAAGTTTGAGCCAAAGGGCGGCATTCCCATGTGCCCGCTCGGGATGGAACAAAGCAGTGGACAAGTCAGCTGCACGATATGCTGCGCGGCGTGAGCGCCATGACAAGCAAGAGGGACTCATCCTCCTCTGCTCCCTCCCTACTGGTCTGATGTCAGCTTTTGGGTCATCCTGCTCGGGGCACGGCGGGGGATTCCCATTATGTCACCAGGCCCCCCCTGGGGGAGGGGAGGGAAGGGAGGGATGCTGTCGTCACCCAGGGCCGGGCGGTCACACGGGGGAGACGGTGGCATGACTTGGTGAGGAATGGTTTGGCTCACTGGCGTGGACCGCTCCGATGTGATGGACTGCGAGGCGCGTTATGAGACGCGGCATTATGCGGGAGGCCCGAGTGGCGTGCTCAGTGGAGTGGCGCCCCCTTGACAGTCGTTCCACAATGCACAATGATGAGCTCTCATGACTCTTTGGGCCATTGTAGGCGAGAAACAACTATGACACTATGGGACTTTCTCTCTGGGCTGATGATGTTTTGTGGATGATGAGTGGGGTCAAAAATGAAGGACCAAACGACGTGTGCAACTTCCTTTTTCTTTCTACCCTTGTCCCAGTCTTCCTCTCACCTCCATTATTGTTTTCTGCATGTCTAAATGTTAAGAGCTCCCCCTACAGGCCAGTCGTGGGAACAAAACAGCCTTCTTTCTCTTAGATAATGTGGTAAACATCTGCCAGTTAGCCATGTACAAGCTATTATTTAACACTGCTGTCTAACAACAGATACGCCTCTGCATGGACCATCAGTTTAGCATGCCAGGGGGGGGGGAAATATGTGCCATCTGACGGCCGACTCATTTGGCAGACATACAAAAAAAAAGGATCAAAGCAGGAGGTGTGACAGTTAGTGTCAGGTGAAAAGAACGTTTTTGGAATCAGCAGGGCAGTTTGTAATCGTATACTGGAGTTCCTCTGCTGCACGCTGAGTGTATCCCGCTTTATTCCACTGGCGCACCAAACAGTGGAAAACACACACCGACCGAAGTCTGCAGAGTGGAAGTCTGTCAGTAGGCCAGTGAGGCAACGGTCACAGGAAGTCCACTGAGTTCAGTCACAAGTGAGATTAAACTTCCGTTTGCATGACCCCACAAAGAGATTGAGAATCCCTGTTTCTTACTTGTCCACTTCCTCTCTTTAGTCGTCCCGAACAACAGTTTTGTTAACGCAAGAGCACTCAATGAACCCATTCGCTCTTCAAATAAATCACAGTAAAGAGCCTGCGTGCCTCACAAAACCTCATACCCGTCACATACTGCAGCTGTCAGCAGATCCTGGAGGATCTATTTTGTGGGGAAGCGTGTTGGCTTTGGCTCATCGGCGGGCCTGCTCACCAAGTGAATAAACAAGGCGCATAAACACGCAGCGTTCCACTGTTGTCAGCAGTTCGTCTTCACTTTTAGAGGTTTTTGAAACCGACAAAACAGTGAAATGTTGCATGATGTTGCAGCTTTTGTTTGTGTAAACCAGATCGTGCATCACATTGCAGATGGAGGAATTTAAAGTGAAACCCACTTTACAAGACAAGCAATCGGCCCGCATGGGTGGACCGCCGGTTGAAGTGTTAGTGCTTCGCAGTGTTTGCCGCCAGAGAATTTTAGGTGTAAGAGGAAACATGAGAAACTGGGCGGGAAACGGGATTTGCTGCCAAAATGTGACTCAAACAGCAGGTCACACCGGGACACAAACAAACCGACGCCTCGGGATTTGCCGCGCTAATTTGTTACGTCGTGTAATTGTTACTGAAGAGGCCCATGAGTTGCCGGAAAGACAAATAACACGTCATTCACATCTGGATGAAAAAAAAGAAGAAGAAAAAAAAAAGAAACTCTTTTGGAGCTTCCAGAAGAGTCAAGTTCAGAGCAAAAGCAGACATCTGAGAGGATAGGAGGAGAGGAAGAGGCGCCGATAAGAGCTCACGCAGGAAGCCTCTCTGGTTTATGGAAGGATGGACGGTCGTAGAGTTAGCAACAGCCAGGCTGAGAATGACCAGGAATGATAGATATGATAGGAATGAGAGTAACCGCATTGTTCATGGAGACAGCAGGGGAAATAGGCACTTCAGCAACTTCTAGGAAAACTTAAGGGTTTGGAAGTTTACTGTGCAATTGATGCAGCAAAGTTGGTATTTGAGGTATCAAATTAACACCATATGCAAAACCGTGCTAACGCAGAGAATAAAACAAAAACGACTATACTTCCTTCTATCACACTGCAGCCAAGCTTCCACTTTCACCTCCAGGCAGAGAGCTCCACCTGCTGAACAGCAACCACCGGGCAACGGGCGGCATCTCTTTGCTCGGGCTGCCTCCTGCAGGCCGGGGGATGAACTGCAGCGCCCCCGCTGAGTCCGAGGGGAACGAAGGCTGCTGTGCAGGCGAGCGAACACCAGGAGGCACAGGAAGGAGCCCCGGCTGCCCGAAAGTAGGCCAGCCAACACTGAGAATTGTGTCCAGAGGCCGTGCTTTACTTTTGCTCTCACCACTCACTTCTGATGTGTGTTTCTATCATTGAAGTTTAGGAATACAAGGAAGCGGTAGATGTATACAGGTCAAAGTGGCGCTTTTTATAAAAGGAAAAACTCTCTGTGTGATAAATGAGCATCGAGCACGATGTTGCATAATCTCCACATCAGCACTTTATTCTATATCTGTAAATATATGTAGACTCAACATCCCACAGAGTCAGCTTTAACCCTGAGGCTTCTCTCCCTCCATATCCTCTGGAATGTCTAGCAGTGTGTATCCCACCTGTAACACACACACACACACACACACTAATATAATAGAGATGCCATTGTCTTCTCATACAAAGCCAGACTTCGGGATGTACACATCATCATGTGGATTCAAGCACTGGCCAAGGAAATGCTTTTGTGACGAGCCTCCTCCCGTTTGTTTTTATTCAATTCCAATTTCTTTTCTTTCTTTTTTTTTTCAAACTTTTGGCGAGCAGCTGCGGCTTCGCGAGTCCCATGCATTCTTCCTTTCATACACATGCATGCAAACGCCCACGCTCGCTCCTTTCTTACTCATATTCAAATGAGATCAAATTTGTAATGACCCTTCTGGGAAAGTCGGGGCATATTCACACACACACACACACACACACACACACACGCGCACACACGCACACGCAGTGGAGGCAGGTGGATGTTTGGCCTGACTTTGGGTGGGTGTGAGGCTGTAATGACTAAAGCAGGACAGATTGGAAAACCACACCCAGCAGGGACAGAAGAGGAAGGCCGGGGCAGCTCGAAGGCTGAAGAGCTCCAAATGGGAGAAACAGGTGAGTTAATATGTGCGTGTGTGTGTGTGTGTGTGTGTGTGTGTGTTAGCGGGATTCTTCTTGTGCGAGGTAATGACTGGACAAAAGAGAAACGCTGGCTTTAGAGGATGAGTGAGTGCTCATAAAACAAAAGGGGAAAGAGGCTAATAGGGGTAGAATGAAGGTTCAACAGGAAGTAAGATTTTAATATCATCACCTCTCCAATTCAGCAACTCAGCTTGAACCAAGTTACACAAAATATAAAAGATTTTACACTTCTCTGCAGGGCCCTGCATGCCCAAATATATACATGCGCACAGTAGGTCACACGCTATCAAAGCCCTCATTGTTTACCTCCTTATCACTTTCCCCTCTGCTGTTTTTCCCTTCCTGCACTCTCTTACCTGCCCTTATCTCCCCTCCCTTTGATCTCGGGAGAGGCCTCAGAGCACCGGAGACAAAGAGAGCGGAGGAGCTAGGGGGGCATGAGAAGAGAGAGGAGACGAGGAGAAACGGAGAGGAGACGAGGGCCCGTCTTATCGGGGATGACATACACACACGTACGCGCACACACACAGGGGGCCATTGTTCGGTGGCTTTGCCCGCGGGGGCCCTGTGATCACGGAGGCGGAGACTGACGAACGTGTGGCCCCTCTTTTCTTCCTCGCTCCTCCTTTCATCTCCTTGTCCCCTGCCGCTCAGGAGAGCTCTCTTCCTCCTTGTATTTCAGAGCTCCTCTGGTCGCTCGTCGACAGGCGAAAAATAGCGGTGTCAGTGGACGGCGGTCCAGACTGCGGCAGGATAAGTGCGCACGTTTATAGCACGGATGGCTCCAGGGGGAATGGAAGGCCTTGCTAGATTTTCCCCTCACACTCTGTCTGCGTAATGAGCAGCGAGTTGGCAAAGTCAGAAAGTGTAAAGGTGATAAAAACCTAAACCTCCTCACAACTGCTGCTGCTGCAACGGGATTGGACAATGTCACAAAAGTGCTGAGCCATCATAAAGTGAAGGCTAACTCGCCGAATACAAGATGATTTTGGCTCCCGGAGAGAAATTCTTTTTTTTTAAAAAGGAAAACAGTGTCACGCCGAAACAATGTCTGCCTGTGTGAATTTCACACAATGCCCCAGTTAAAAGCGCTTCAGTGTTTTGACATTCGCTTACCCCGGTTGCCATGAGGACGGCGGCGCCTCCCTCCTCCACATTCCCAGCGTCTGTCATGAAGGACAGGAAGTGGCACGCGAGGAATGTGCGAAGAGTAGATGTCCGACAGCGGGGGGGTTTTTTTTTTTTGCCCGTCCCCCGCTTCCCGGGCAGCTCCTGACCACCCCGGGCTGCGACATCGTGACCTTTCAACTCTCCTCTGACGGAACACGCTTTCATCAGCAGACTGACAGCTGACCTTCAGGTGGGAGGGGGGAGAGGGGGGGGGGGGGGGGGGGATCCAGGTTGTACCGAGCTGACTGAGGTAGGTTCAGGTAGGGGCAATCAATAAGCCATTTGGTACCTTTTTCCTGTGCATTACATTTTTGTATTATTTTTAAGCCATTTGTTTGATTTTAAAAGCGTGTACATTTCTAACTGATATACAGATATACAAACAAAAAATACTTGGAAAGTATGTGGTGACCGCTCAGTGTTTTGTGTGTGTTTTTTGGGGGGGGGCGGTGCTAGAAGATCCGTGTGAGATGATGTAATCAAGATGTCTGACCTCTGACCCCTGGAATCTGTTTTTTTGGCGACTGGGCCACATGGTACTTAACAGTAACGCTAGGAAGTCCTGTTTGACCCTTTGACGCCAGAGGGGTTTGTGTGCACAGACGGACACAGATTACGGCCGTGATGTCATCCCACCAGGTGAAGCTCTGTGAAATGTCAAGAGTTACTTAGCAGACTGTGATAACCCTCCGATAGTGCTTTCTCGCTAAGCCCGCGTGCGCGTGTATGTGTGTGTGTGTGTGCACAACAGCACGTGAAGAAGCATAATTGGGCGTTGGGATTAAAAGCACGGAGCCATGCGGTATCCGAGGTCAAAGGGTAAATCCCGGATCGGCTCCGTCCGAGGGTTCAGCCGAGCAAGTGATGCGCTTCTACGTTTATACAATAAAGATAAGCTCAAGCTACTGATTTAGTGTTCCCGTTTAACGCTAGCCCACACAAACGCTCTCTCTGTAGGGATCACGCCGCTCACACACCGGTTTTTATAAGCCTCGCTGTGAATGTATGTTTAAAATCGACATAATGCTAAGTGATAGGAGCGTTCAGGCTAAAGCCTTCCGACCAGAGGGGTAGCAGCACGACATCAACAAGACTATCAGATCCCACGAATTTATCCTCCAAGCAAATGTAACATAGAGGTGTGTGTGTGTGAGGGCCTGTACCTGTGTAGCTGTATGCACTAAAAATACAGAGCCTACACTCCAGGTCCACCCCTTCCCAGAAGTTACTGTGTATCAACTGGTGGCCCCGTCGACTGTTCACACACACACACACACACACACAAGAAAGAGGCAGACAGAGAATGCTGCTTCTTGTATTCTTTTTGAGGCATGTCGACGATTCTCATGACAAAGTGCTAAAGTTGGCGCCGCTCGAACAGCTGCTGTCCGAGGCGCATTTCAATCTGCCAATTGGGGGGGCGGCCCGGAGTGTTCGTATCCAATGAGGCACCGAGATGCGACTCGAGGTGTTTCGCGGCGTCGAGCGTGTTTGTGTCAGCCGAAGCTGGCGCGCGCGTTTGTACGGATGCGCATGTTCGTGCGCGATTAAACGGCCGTGTGTGAACACAGCATGTGGGACTATAATGTGTTGTATAAGTGAGTAATGAACGCATGGGTTAACGACCCTGTAACAGCGGGGCCTTCCAGTCCCCGTCGACCCCTTTTTCCCTTTGCCGTTACCTGGATACCAGGCTACTGTTTGCCTAACACTGCTGCTCCCCTCTGCCCAGAGATTGGTTGGATTCCCTCTAAGTTTATAGTACCTGAGTGCAACCTCACATACCTGAGCGCGGGCTTTTTGGTCATTGCAAACTCGAGAAATTGGTTCCCCCTCGGTTCCCTGGATGTGCCCTCTGCGTCGAAACGGTTTCCCATGAGCCCTCCTGCCGAGCTGGCTGGTGCACCTGGCTGCAAGGTTGGCAAGCATGTCTGGCCAGTGTGCCCATAACGCAGGCCACTGTGGTGTCAAACAGACACGCCCACCTGGACTGCAACTGCTATTTTTACTCGGGTGAAACACACACACACACACACACACACACACACACACTTCAAACAGACGCACCTCGCCCGCCAAACATTCCACACCAACGAGCGAGCACTTTGAACACGGCGCCACACCGCCTCCCACGAGTGCTGGGAAGTCTATGCGGACATCATCGCGACCCTCTGAGCCACCCTGACCGCGTCTGAAGACGACCCTGTCGGCCTGCTGTCAAATGCCCCCTCAGCAAATCAAAGTGGACGAGAGAGAGAGAGAGAGAGAGAGAGAGAGAGAGAGAGAGAGAGAGAGAGAGAGAGAGAGAGAGAGAGAGAGAGAGAGAGAGAGAGACAGAGAGAGAGAGAGAGAGAGAGAGAGAGGAGCTGGTGGAATCTGGATTTTTGTGAAGCCGAAAATATGTTGTTCATTCAAGAGAGAGCATTTGGGGAGGCGATAGATCAATTAGGTCATTCAGATGAAATACATCGATCTGATTACAGTCCGTCTGAGGGTTTTGCCGTGTTTGGAATTGAGACCAGCCGCTTGCATTTTGGACAAAATGTGGATTGCAATGAAATAAAAGCTCAGACTTCTCAGAATAAAGTTGTTGTTTTTCACATCACGATGACATGAATCGCAGAGCGGACCAATGAGAGATGTCAGTTTCTCTATCAACAACTGGGCCCCCCTTCGTTCCCTTTAGGTCCACCCCGCTGTTGGCTGTGGTGGGATGTGTGATTGGTTTATTTTGGCATGAAGGAGCTCAGCTCTTATAATGATTACTGTGAATGTGTGTGATCTTGAGCGTGCCTCGGCTCTCCACTTCCCTAAGAACACCAATCAGTGAATTACCAGCCTATCGCTCCACAACCGAAGGCATTCCAGCTATTTCAGATCGCAGCCGACAACGCAGACCGTGAAGCGGCTGGATGAAAAAAAAAGAAAGAAGTGATGATTATCTCCGTATCTGATGAATTTACAAGCTGATAAAACTGTTATCACATGTTGTGATTACAGCTAGTTTACACAACCCCCTTAACTATGCAACATGAGAACAACGGTCTTTATGTTTTTCTTCCCCCAGACTGCGAACAGATTTTATTTTGTCGGCTGCGATTCAATAACTCTAATAAATATGCAGACTGGAGGAAATATTTGAAATATGCCAAAACAGCATTTTCATCCTGCTTTGAGAACAAAAAAAAAAAAGTACATAAGCTCACGTCACAAACTGCCTCTTATTTCTAATTAGCTAATAAGCCTTTTGCTACATATACGTCTTAATCAGAACCACATTCGGGAATCACTTCAATCAGAAGTGAATTTCTGGTGTTAAGACATTTTAACAACTAACACACAGCTCACATCCGCACACATGGTGTGAGATCCGCCCAGTGTAACTCAAACTGGAGGTATTTGGCCTTCAGCTGGAGTGTAAATTATTGCCATGTTACCTGAGCGGTGACCCCGAGACGGCCGGTGTGTATCTTAGCGGCTTTGGAGGACAGAACCTGATCTGAGAGGGGAACGTATGGCCGGTGCTAATGTTGTGCCTTGAGATGGAAGTGGAGATTGTGAGAATTACGACACGTTTCCCCCACGTAATCCTACATCTGGATTAAGTCGTCACGCTAGATTAGGCACACTCCTCCATGAATAAATGCAGCAGGGTATGACAAGGGGCAAATCAACAATGAAAATGTTACGGCGCTTCACAGGCATTTCTCAAATCCATGGAAAGGGGTTAACCGACCTATGGCACTTGAAATAAACACTGTAAACATACAGAGGGAGGTAAACATGTTGCGTAACTCTTCGGCAGTTATTATACAGAACTGTAACTTTCCATTTACTATTAATAATCCCTCAAAACTAGCTCGACATATGGCCATTATTCTGCGTTCACTTTCATATTCAGCGACGGCCCCCGATGTTAAAGATTCAGTGATAAATAAGAGTCGTCTCGCGTTACCTTCCAGCGGCCTAAATCATATTTAATAATCAGAAGCATGAGGACAGTAAAAGACAAAAATGTGGCTCTCTCTGTTGAAATTTGGAACACCACTTCCTCCTCTCCCCGTCGTTCATTCTCTCTCCCCTCTGGATCACAGGGACTCTTTTCCACTCCATTTCCAACTTCAGATTTAACCCCGATAACTGTTCTTGTTTAACGCACCATTGACAGTCGGCGGCACTGAGCTCCTTTAAAAGCACTAACAGCAGGAGAACAGTGTGCCGTTACCGTTTGGGAGGAGGCCGTCGCTGGCACACAGTCCTGTGGTTGTGTGTTTTAAGTGTGTGTTTGTCACTCTCGGAGAGTTAATGGGCACATTTTGTGCAGAGGCGAGCATGATGTCCTAAAAACATTCTTTTGTTACTCATTTGTTCTTTTACGTGTGGTTGCTTTCCTGTCATCCATGTAAGTACTCCCAAATCGGAAGGCGTCCCGTCGTTCCTCTGAGGCTGATCCGACTTGCGCCATACGCAAAACGCACAAACATGACAATAAAAAATGTTTGCAACCTTCATTTTTCCACTCAAAAACAGGAAACCCCTTGTTTCAATGACGTCCGCCTTGTCAGCCCTGAGAGAGAACACCATTATGAATCCATCTGCCTTCACCCAGCAGTCCTCCGTCAGGCGTTGAGTGACTGACCGCAGCCTCGCAACGTCCACGTCACCGAGCAACGCGCCCGACGTCACCCGCGTTGCGCTGCAATCATTTACGCGAGGTGTGTGGCTTGTGACTAACCGTGAGACAAATCAGACATGAGAGCTGCGGGGTTGATCTTCTGGTCACCTGACCCCAGTCAAGCGCCTCAGCTGCACATCTCGCGGCGAGCGCCACGTCACACACACACACACACACACACACACACACACACACACACACACACACACACACACACACACACACACACACACACACACACACACACACACACACACACACACACACACACACACACACACACACACACACACACACACCCTCCTGTCTCTCATTTCAACATGTGGTTGTGTTCATGTGTCGGGGTGTTTTGACGCTGCCAGACTTGACGTCCGGAGTGTTGTTGTGTCTCGGGGTGAGTTCAGCGGCCCGTGTTCTCGGACGCGTAACGTACGCTCGGCCGTGTCCGGGTCAGCTTTTGCTCAACACCACATGCCCCGTGTCTCCTTCTACGTCTGCCTTATTGTTTTCTCCCCGCTCTCCCCTCCTTTCCATCTTGTTATCACCCCCCCTCCCCTTCTCTCTCTCTCTCTCTCTTTCTTTCTCCCTGATGAGATTCTCTAAACAACTTGCCTCCCTCTTTATCACTTCTACTCTTTATTTAGCCTAATTTCCTCATCCTTTTATATCCCTCCCCCCCCCCCCCCCTCTGCTTTATTCCATTGTGAGTACAAGTACAGCTTGATCTTGTTCTGGTTTGCGGTGATCACGTTATCACTTCCAGGCATCCAGCAGCCCCCTCCGCCACCCGCCGGCTTACAATCAATGTGTGTGTGTGTGTGTGTGTGTGTGTGTGTGTGTGTGTGTGTGTGTGTGGAGGAAAATGATGAGATGCAGTTGTGCTCCACGTGCTGTTTGTGGAGTGGAGGCAGATATAAACATCAATTGATGAGGAACAGATCAGAGTTATTCCCTTTCTGCCTCCTTAAATCACAAACTGCTCCAGACTGTACGTATGCTTCTCATAAACCTCAGCTGATTCATTACCCCCCCCCCCCCGCTCTCACACAAACATGTTTTGGTTTTGAAGGAACATCTCGCTATATCTGCATGCCCCAAAAGGATGGGATCGCCTCGTACTGATCCTGGGGAACACTGCCTTTTTAAGTGGCCAAAGGACTATACTGTACCCTTGGCTGTACTTTGATATTCAGTCCATACCACTCAACGTGCAAGGAACGTCCTTCCAAGACGCCATTAAGGTCAGGTTATTGAATTAAATGATTCAAGTGTTTAAGACTGATTTACCGTTGCACTTCTGCCCCACGCTTCAGCAATAACACTAAAAGAGAATTCCTAAGCAGCCATTTAGGTGCAGATTTAAAGCTCCCATAGTATTCATATTTCATGAATTTGCCTTGAAATAGACGTCATCCCGGGATAAGAGTAATGCGTTTCACCAAGTCTCTTAAGTGCCGCTTAGTTTGTGTTTCTTGGATGAAGTTCTGGAGGGATAAGTGGTAGAACAGGCTCGAATCCCGACCCCGAACAGCAGAAAATCCACCCCCAACACACACCTTCACCCACCTAACGATGCCAATCGGCTATTTGGAGACACTCCAGGAGACGGGAGAAGCCAGACACCGGTCGACACCGGTCAATGCAGCTGTCGGTCCAGATGTAAAACCTTAATTGGACATAAGTAAGAGTCCATGTAATAACGAAGGATTGAATGTGCAGCTCAAACTCTGATCCTGTCTTCGAAATCCATCGTAAAAACGTCTAATCAAGGCTTTAAAAGCCGGGTACGGAGACTTGTGAGCGAATGAGTGGATTTGAGCTGCAACTGTGGCCAGAAAAAAACAATTACAGGATCCTCTCAAAAATGCGGATACAAGCAGAACTCGTAGAGAAGAGTCAAAAGATCCGAAAAACCGACGGAAGTGTCAGTTACGCAGCAATCTCGAGCTAACATTAGCCAGCATGAGCTAATAGTCATACCAGACCAACTAAGGGTGTCGATGCAGAAGCCCACAGAGTATTGGATCGAGCAATGGTGCGTTTTATTGCTTATAAATTGAACTTCTTATTTGTAGGAGAAAGACTTTCAAATGTTACACAGTCTCGCTTTAAGCACCGTTATAGTATGTAGTGGTTTGAAATTGAACATTGACATACTAGTGCTGCTATATTGAGCACAGCTAATTGTAAATGTTTCCATCTCTCCGTGTATATTCTTCCACAGCCATGAATGGCATACACAGTTCTCTGATGCCAACGTTCATTTTATATTCCAGTTCACACCCACGGCCGTCACCGCCGTTCATATAGGGCCTCTTATAATGGAACTCACCAGTGACTGCGGGGTCTGCAGTAGGGGGGTGGGGGGGGGGGGTGGAATGAATATTTCCCGTACACACAGCCGGCCATGCAGGTGTGACGCACCTGTCCTCCCGAGACAACATTCCTCCCCAGAGCCCGCGATCCTGCTGACACAACCAAAATATTATTCCATGGAGTGGACGCGTGGTGTGTGTATATTGGGGGGGGGTCTGGGGCTTTTCCCATCTTTGAGGAGCCCCATTTCCAAGGCAACGAGGGAAAAACACCAACACACGCTATGAAACCCTGTCACACCTGTGGTGTTGCGCTACCAAAACCCCCCGAAAACCCCTCCTTTGCGACCACGCACATCCTGCCCTGAACACATGGGCTGGTAAAACCTTCACCCCCCATCTTCATCGTCGATGACATTTTGGGATAAACGTGTTCCTATGGTGACCTCCAGGAGGCATCGCTTACGGAGCGACCTGACCAAACGGGCAGCAGGAGGACGGCGGGGGCGCTCCTGGTTGTGGTCTCAGTTACTCCGGCAACGCGGTCGGAGGGGGCCCGGAGTGTTTGCACTGCACACAGCTGTGTGACTCAGGGGGGGGGGGGGGTGGGAGATGGGTACTAATGTCAACAACTTCACACAAGCTGCTCCTTCAAGCAGCCACAGAGAGACGGCCTGCAGCTGTAGAGAGGTACAGCTCAAATGCCATAAATCTGCATTTTGTTTTTTTGCACAGAAGGTAGCCAAAGTGTATTGATAAACATTTACTGAAAACGCTGGTGATATTCATGCTTATCCACAAGCCTGGAGACATAATGGATGGCATCGAGCAAGCTCATATATATATATATATATATATAAGGAGTCAAATATTTGCACAGAAAATTCTATTCAAATGCTTAAAAGCCTCCTAGCCTACTGACACATATCCTGAGCAAGGCGTGACAAATGCGCAAGAGACATTATGCAACCGTCAAAGCCTTGGAAATATATATTTTTTTAAATATTTGACAAGAGGCACACTTTCACACACACAATAAGCTGGTGGTGTACCGGGAATCGGTAACGCTGAGCTCATCACTTTGCAGAAACTTCATCCAATAAAACAATTTATGGTTTTCTGCTGATGTACAGCTGGCAGGCCAATCGCTAATGGGTTTAAAATGTGCCGTCTCTGGCCCGAGATGGGGGCCGGGAGACTGGAGGAGAGAGCGAGCGAGAGGCAGGAGCAAGCGAGGAGCGAGAGAGTGTGAGGGAATTCTGATTTACGACCACACCTCCCCGTCTCCAAATTTCAGCAGAGCTTTTAGCTCCTCTCAAGCCTCAAAGTGGTGTGATGTTGCAATGTGTCCAGAACTCTTGACATCATTGCTTTCTTTGTGAAACCGAGGCCAGAGCTTCTGAAGCTCGAGCCGGGCCCGTGCCAGTGTGATGAGAGGTCGAGCCAAACACCAGCTGACTTATGGAGCCCTTTGATGTTCGCCTAGCGACGCGCTCGCAATACCACTTTCTAACGGGGAGCGATACTGAAGCTATAGGCCGCCCTGGAGTGGGACACACCTACACTGTTCCGACTGCATGTAATCTTTTATTATCCGTGTAATTCACTTTCGTTAAATGACATGGACAATTCTTTCAGCTTGAAGTAAACGGTGTCTTTCTGTCAGGTGTCCAGCCAACTTTCCCTGCACAAATGGTCAAAGAGTACACAGTAAATGCACCATTAAAAGGAGTTGGACGGCTTTCCAGAAGTACATTTAGCGTTTGAATAAACACATTTAATGTCTAAATAAACATATACCATTGATTTCCACTACTACTTGTAGCACAACATGCTGTGCAGTTGTTAATCCAGTCAAATCAATAGGCTTGGAATACATGTCAGTAAAGCAACCAATTGTACAAATACTGGTATTTCCCCTTCCTTGGCTATCTTAATGGGTAGCTGCTGCTGCTACGTTGGCAAGTCGCTACGTCAACGGAGTGCCCCATGACTCATCACGGAGCGCTGTGATTACATTTTGCCGCTCATGGCCCGTGACCGAACACAAAGATTTCGGGGAAATGAGGCGAGTGGGAGAGGTCTGGTCATGGGCTGTGTGTAGGTGGAGGGCTACCATTGTTTCTAAAGGCAACGTCCTGTAATTGGACTTTTACAGCGACGCCATGTTGGATATATTTCCCTCGGAAATACGGTGAATCAAATCCGAGGGCGTTAAACTGGCATCTGGTTTCTTCCTGGAACTCTTCTCCCGCTGTGTCTTGTTTCTCTCAACGGTAGTCTTGCTGGCTGTGTGCCAGTCGCTTCAGGCCTCATTTACAAGTTCATCTGACGTTGCCCAATTTAGAGCTTCAAAAAAACGCTCGTCTTTGAACGGACTCTCGTGCCGTGAAGCGATGACACGGTTAGATTAACGGCCACTCGTCAAACCTCGACCTGGACTGTCACAGAGGGGTCATCGGGCAGCAGCGGTCGTCTTATCATCAGAGTTTGAGATGCGCCGCCCCATTGACCAGAGTGTACGCACGCACGGCCACTGACCCATTCATGCCTCTGTGAAATCATTGTGCTGTTGCCTCCGGATCTATTAACTTATTGTCTTTGGTTTGTATTATTTACAGATGGTGTTACTTATTGCCTAAGCAGCTCTGTCCCTTGTAAACTCTCGAGGAAACCCACGAAAAAAAACAAAAAACTGTTAGTTTAACCCCGGCACACTGGAAATGTCGGAAATTGTGACTTATTAGCTTGATGACACAACCTCTTAGGGCCTCAGGAAGTTTATCCAATAACCCCAAATCTGTTTTACTAGTTACAGTTTTAGGAGAATGACCTTGAATGCCATTAGTAACGTTCCTGCTGAAGTAGTTCACGAGAGCCTCGCAATATTCGCTCACTGTAGAAAATGCAGTTTTTCAAACTGGCCATTGTCTGTTTAGCGCTCCACTGTTAACTATTAAAAACACGTCATTGCGCCACACATTAGCACAGGGGGACATGTTTTTTTCACTACCATGAACACACACACACACACACACACACACACACACTGTAGTTGGTTAGCACGCCAACTGTTTATTCATCCGCAGCAGAAAATAGTCCAATGAGCCATTTAAACCTGTAAAGTAACATTTTTTGTTGCTTTTGGAATGTACTTCGCCATTTTTAAAGAAAATGAAAATCTTGCTCCATGCAAAGCTATAGGCTGAACATGCATCATATCTATTGTACAGATGTGGGAGTGGTACCAATCTTCTAGTCTAACTCGCAGCAAGAAAGGGAATAAGCCAATTTCAAAATGTCAAACTAGTCCTTTAAGTGTAAGGACTTTTGTTTGGGTTTGAATAAGGATTCCCTCTTCCTGTTTGGTGTCCTAAAGCACTCCAGCAGATTTCCCTCCAAATCCGATCCAACGGCACACAATGTAAAAGGCAGCACGAAGGCTACTTGTACCCTCAATACACAATCCTCGCAACTAATGCGGCCACATTCTGTAGATCTTGAAATACTACACATAGTTTCTTGTAAAAAAAAAAAACAGTACGAAATACTTAATTTAATCTCGATGCCAACACAAACCCAAACCATCCCTTGGTGGTTGCTGTCAACCTCTATCTTTAAGAGTCCACGTTCCCTGCAGGGGTCCGTAGCCTCCCCTGTGTCTGTGTGCCATTAACATGTCGCCACTCTGCCCCACAAAGCCGCTAATAGCAGGGTTCTGGAGGAGGCTGCTTTCCACACGGGGAATCTGTGGCCACTACAAGGTCACTCTTAGGTTTGGATGGAAAACAAAGAGGTCCGCAAGAGAAGTCTGCGTCTCGTGTTCTTCGGTATATATTCCGGAGGGAGAGTGTACGCAGAGGCAGGTAAATGCATAGTTGTGATAAGCGTTTAGTCATCTGTGTACGTGCATGTGTGTGTGTGTGTGTGTGTGTAGGTTGTGTTTCTGCTTGGATTACAGAGAGCGTGGAGAAGGCCTCACATCTGGCAGGCTGGCTGTCCGCCCGCCCTGGTGATGGGCTCCAGTTGTGGCACGAGGCAACCGTTGTCAAGGGGAGGGGCCAGCGGGACTAGCTGGTAATGTATTATCCCTGCCGTCCCGAATGGAAATGCGAGTGAGCGTGTGCAGAAGCGGACAAACAGATTCTATCACAACTGCTAATATTAAAAGTAGCGGAACAAAAATACAACATTTGTTCCCACAACACAGAGTTAAAGCTGGTTTTCAAATCAGGATTCTACAAAAATGTAGGAAAAATAAAGTGCCTTTAAGTATCCATAAAAGTCTTTATTGTCTAATGTCTATAGGGAACTCTGTAAAGACTTGCCCCTTCAAATCCAAATTATGGAAATATAGAGCCTTTCAAACCCGTTATCTAGACTTAAGCCCTGGAAATAACAAAAGGAACACTGTGCTCCTCTTTCTGGCACCAAAGACCTACCTGGACGGGGAAGGAAGGGGGGGGGGGGGGGGGGGGCTAAACAAGGCAAAGACACGCCGGGATGGCAAGCAATACAGAAGAGAAATGGAAAGGCAGTTCTGCCGATCTGGCAAAATGAAAGCGGCGGGTTCAAATGGAGTCAGCACATGCTGGTAGATATCAGGCAGCCTGGCTGTGAGAGAAGTCACATTAAAAGGACCGTAAAAATGAAAGAAACGGGTCCAGCTGGGTTTACCTGAGTCAGTAGAGAGCAGAAAGTGCTCTCGCAGGCCTCATAGAGGAGCCGTGTATCATTTGGAGTCGGCCTTTGTTTCCTTTTCCTCTGGAAAAGGTATATATCTTCTGTCAAGTGTTCCATGAGTTGGTTCCCTCCCCCGACCAGGACACACCGTGATGCACGCATGCACACGCGCTCATAAACACAATGATGTATGCACGCTGCTGCTGCTGCTGCTGCTTGCTGCCAAGATACATAATCATATCTACACTGTATACGACTTTCTGGTGGGCGGGACTCGCAGCACACCAGAGAGAAAAGGGGGAGAGTCGGTGGCAAGTTGTTGAGAACAGCAGGCGAACAGTTTACGACGCTCTGCTGAGAGAGAGACGCTGTCGGATAACAACGCATCTGCCTTTATTCATTTGTCAACATTAACATACAGAGCCCCGCAGTACGGAAACGGAAGAGCAACATTGCTCTCACCCACAATGCACTAGAAAGAATCGCTCGGCTGCAGGCTATCACCAATTACCGCGCGGTACATGACAGCTCATCGCGCCTCATTTATCATTTCAGGACTTTTCACAGTACATACATACATATAAAAAACGAAACAGTTGCAAAGGCACACAACCTGCACGTGCTGAGACACACACAAACACACACACACACACATCACAAGGTCTCAGAAACAAAAACACTGCTCCATCATCTGACCCAAACTAGAATCGTACTAAGCTGTGTTTACATGCACACACAAAAGGCAACATGAAATGTGGGCCAAAGAGGTGGTGAGTGCTCTCCAATCCACCCAGACTTCAGAATGAAGGGGAATGTTGATTGGTGCGATCTCCTTCATGACACCAGAAGTGATTTTTGTCTCATTGCCGTTTGTCCTCAGCAGTGAATATGTTGCCTGGGACAAAAGGGTTAAGAATGAAGATTGTTGGTCACTAAGTTTCCAGTCATTATTCAGCTCCGATATCTTTGTTAACGCTGTTGACTGTTAGAGCCGCGGCAGGAACAGGAGGCTGACCCAGCCCAGTGTGAGCCGCGGGGTTCAGACGGAGATACTGAGGCCAAACATCAAGCTGCTGAAATCACTGAAGCACACATGCAGGTCAATACTGAACATTGTGTGCTTCTGCCTCTGGAGGCTAATATTCTCCCTCTCTCTCTCTCTCCTGTCTCCACACACACGTACTCACACTGCTTTTATGTAACTTGCTAGGTCATTGATAGCTGGAGAGGGGCAACTATGGCCTTATGTAACATGTAGGCTAAGAAGAACCGCCGCTCAATAGTACCTCATACTTCTCACTTTAAAGTCTCAGAATATGGCATTAGGATTCCTTTTCGGGAAAACACACATTACTATGAAGAACCCAAACATGAGTGTCCCTGAGCTATTAAGTGTCTTTCTGCACTTTTGGTTTCCCAGCATGCAACTTTACCGTTTTGGTTCACTCTCACTCAACTTGTTTTTTTTTCAACCACAAAGCTCTACAATCCCACTGAACACGACCTGCCCAGCCCCAAACAGCAGACAGACGTTAGTGAAGAGCTGGTGAACACAGTGGAGCATTAGGGGCCTTCACATGAACCCTAAGACTAAAGACCACGCCTAATTCTTACACAATTTCCTGTGTCTAACCCCATTTTCTCTCTCCTTTGTCTCAGTTTTCACATACCTACTCCAATCCTCTTTTTACCACTTCCTCCCCTCCTTCCTTCTCATTACAAAAACCACAAAAGAGTGTCTGGTGGGGGGGGGGGGGCCAGTGAAGCCTAATGAATCTCACTCCTTGGGTTCCTTTCTCCGACACCTTCACCCGTCATCGGTCCCCATTTGCTTTGACTTTCATTTCACCCCCACCTGGACACCTCTCATCCCTCCATCCCTGACCCTCGCTCAGTCTCCACCTCACGCAGTACACACTCTTTCAATAAAGTTATTTTGTGTTTAGCAAAGCACGCACGCACGATATTTTTCAGCAGGAAATTGGGCGAATTTAATGAGAATTACCGGGAAATACCAGCATCTCAATTCATGGTCTTCAAGCCTAATGAATATACAGATGTTAAACTGGGGTTACAAACACACACACACACACACACAATCGCTCACCACACGTAGAAATCACAGGGTTAAAAGGATACTCTCATGCAGCTGGATAAGTATTCCCAAAGCCTGGCTCGTTTTTTTTCTCTGCAAACGCACGCATTCACACACACACACACACACACACAGCGGATTTCGCCATCACCACCTTTGGCGGCCGCGCGGGGTCAGCAGTGGACATATGACTCCACCGGGTGTCCCGGTCCACCTGTAATATCAAACACCCCTGAGTGCTCCGAAATCAGACGTCGAGTGAGATATCAATCCCACCCACCCCTCCCTCCCTCCCTCCCTCCCTGCCTCCCTCCCTCCGCCGCGGCCGGTTTCATGGCTTTAAATCATTTCCTGGCTGAAGTGAGGGCTCAGTGTTGCACAGGGATCAGCTGCACCTGTAGACCCACGTCCGTGTGACAGAGAGTGACCAGACAATGCCGTGGCACCCTGATGAATTATGCTTCAGCTGCAGTTTAACATGAGGGTCAGTGCTGTTGCATAGATTAACTGGAGTTATTATATTTATACATATATAGCCTTGAAATTGCAATGAAAATGCAGTAATATATAAGTTGAGGGTCAGGGAATAAATGCAGATGGTATTATGTAATTCTGTGTGTGTGTGTGTGTGTGTGTGTGCATGCTTTTACATAAGTATGCATAACACATTGTTGTAAATCACGTAGTGTTCCAGGATTGGTTGCTCACCACAGGGGAGGGGCGGCAACAAAAAATAAAATGTTACATCACAGCTCATAATTCACAAAAAAAACCAACTATAATTTCTGCTAACGAGTATCATTTCATGGCGTGAATAAAAGTATATACGTGTGTGTGTGTGACTGGAGCTGGTGCCCACAGCGCTCTGGCGCCAGTGTCAACATGTGCTTTGTAAGCAAGTGTTGAATTTGGAAACAGGCATTGTTACTTTCAGCAGGGATTTGATTATGATGTGGTGTACATATGAATGAGGAGAGAAACGGTGTAAATGCCAGTTGAAGCTTTGTATCACCCCACATGCTTCTTATTAAAGCCTGGTTTAATATTTTGTGGTTCGGTGGGGAGGGAGAGCTGACTCCTCGGCTTGTCTTTAATGGAGTGTTGCTGGCTCACATATCAATTAATAGAGATTTGAGATGATCAGGAACTGTGTCGGTTTGATGGGGTCTGATATTGGCTCGTATGCAATGTGTTGAAGGAGAAGCACAAATTGTAACCGACTCCATGATTGTTAAAATAAGCAATGTTCTGACACCTATTCAAAGTCTGACTTTAGCTTTTAAAATCCAACAGTCATTTGTAGTTCGCATGCTATTGTTTTAATACGTTGCAGGCATGCTCTGTGATGTGTTCTGGCACAAGATTTAAATGCTCTTTTATAATGTAAAACGTGCTCCAATGGATGTTGTTCAAACTGGGAATTGCACCCCTGCCCATCATTAATTTCTTCCAACTGTGAGCAGCTCCATTAGAGCGGAGGACAAGATTGTGTTCATAACACAAAACTCACTTTTGCTGTGTGACGGCACTAACTACGGCAATGTTAGCTTAGAATGTAATGGTACTTTCATCTTGTGATATAAAAATGTGTACGTCCTGTGTGTCCGTATTGGAATACCAGATTTAATCAGTTTATAACTAACCGAATAAAAGCTTTTGCCTCAAGAAAAGTATTTCTTCTCCGTTTTTATTGAAGAAGACAACCACACAAAAGGGAACCATGTCGTCTGAAGTGCCGACAGCAGGAAGAGAGTCTCGGCATCTGCGCGGGAATGACGTTGCCGTCTCCGCGCTTTGCCTCCGCGAAGCCTTCGAGACGCTCGTATCGAACGGCCAAAGAACTGAGCCCGTGCAGCCAGTGCGCTGAAAATTCATCTCAAGCATCCCATATGGCGCACAACTTCAAAGCCCGTCTTTTGAAGTCTGCCCCTGACAAGTCCAGAGGCTCATGAGCCTTAAAGAGGCAGTTACTGTTGCATAAAGAAGAACACACAGACTCCATGCTGATATAAGGGAGCTGTGTGACCTGAGAAACACTCCAGTCCTTAGGTCATAACAGCGCTACAGTGGGGAGAAAGAGCTAAAAGGGTCATATTTAAGTTTGATATAAATTCCAATCCTCCAAGAAATACAATATGTAAACCTTCTTCTTCTTCTTCTTCAATGTCTCGACCTGTCAGAAAGAATCTGAGCGGGAACGCAGGAGCTAAACACTGCGATCTAAGGTTGCAGAGGTGCTGGTGTGTTCCCTTCCTCGAGGACAATCACACATTCCTGAAGTGATAGTACCACCATTGTACTACAAGTCTGTTATTAACACTTCCAGCTCGTGCTGTTCTGTCTCGTTGCCCCTCATGCCATGACTGGACAATGGGATATTGTTATCAACCCTCCAGCCCCCCCGGGGGAAGACGCTTAATGAAGGGGTTTCTGCCATCGCTGCAGCGACCAAAACAGCCCAGGTTGGTAGGGAAACAGGAGTCATTACAGATGTGTGTGGTGTTTACTCGCCTCAGGGCTGTTGAGTGAGGATTTCCCCCCGAGTGTCAGGCGTTCAGGTATTAAAGAGAAGAAACACAGACACTGAGTGTGGTTGAACCTTGATTGCACCGTAATCATCAGGCTGACATATTAACGCTTGAAGATTGACGTAGTCAGCAGATACGGTATCAGCTGCGGTGTCGGTGTGTTGTCGTTCGCCGTGCTCAGCGTGGCTCCGGGGGCCCTCGTCGGCCCGAGTCTCCGGCGGAGACACAACACGCCGCCTTGACAGCCGCTTCCCCTCGTCACGTCTGACAGGCACACTTTTGCATGGCGTGCGTGTGCAGTTCGGCGGCAGCTCCAGGTCCAAACAGTGCACGCGCTTACAAAAAAAAAAAAAAAAGTGTGAAGACATTGGACAGGCAGCTTACATGACGTGATGGATGGTGTGCAGAATGATGTTGCTGCAGGCAGCTAAATGCAGCAGTACCACTATTCCTATAGGAGCTTACAGCGAGTCGATGGTACGCATTGGTGAGTCTATAGCAACCTCATCATACTTGATCTCCTGAGGCATCACTGTAACATTAGTGTAAATGACATAGAACATTATGGTGTTATTCTGGAATTTATTAAACGAGGGCTGCAGCTCTTTCCTCAGAAAAAACACACAAATTGCTACTTGGCTCCGTCTGCCTTATTGACACCATTTCAAAACGCAGACACTTTGATATCATTGTGTCATGATTGATGAGGATGTTGCTCAAGTCAAAACACACATTACACCAAAAGTAAGAACATATTGGATTAAAAAAAAAAAAAGGAGTAAAAAGGGAAGTTAAGTGCAAAACATGTGCCAAAAAGTGGCAGGGGAGGACAAAAGACAGTGGTTTCTTTGTATGGGAAACATATTCACATGGCACGTTCTCACTCATGTTACCTGCCTGTGTGACGTGTGCATGTGCGTCGGTGCGTGCATGTATGCATATGTGGGCGCAGCTAATCTGTTCATCTGCAGTGCGGCCTCTTTCGGCTGATAGGTTCACCGGCTCTTAGTGCTCCTCTGTCTGTTAGTTTAAAGATCCCTTATCTATATGAGAAACCTATGTACTCACACACACACACACACACACACACACACACTTTGACTTGAGGTTGGGCGGACACAAGCAGGAAGATGATAGGCTTTGGGAGGAACGGAGGATAAAGAGAGGAAGTTGGGACAAAAAGAGGAGGCGGAGCATCCATCAGGGCATCAGCGACCAATAGACAGGCTCGATGGACAGGCTGAAATGCTCCCTGATGGGGGATGGAGATATGGGTATACACGCATTAATGTCTAGACTCACACATCCGAGGTTTGATGGGAACGTTCCCACTGTGCTTAAGCAGAGATTATGTTATAGGGCCTGAAGTCATGAGTGTCTATGGGCTCCTCTTACATTACGCTGTCTCTCTCCTCAAGGCTTCTTTCTGGACCTTTAACTCAACAGGTGGACTTCAGAAATTCAGTTGGTGACTTGACCTTCGATATGACGAGAGAATAAGCAACTGATTTCTGCTCTACACAACATGTATGCCTTTTAAGGTGGTGACCAGAGAGCATGACGTTATTTTTGTAGGTGTCCAATATGGTGGAGAAGGCAAAAAAAAAAAACTACTTTTCAACTAGCAACCCATCTAGCATTTCTTCTCGTTGAGGATACTACTGTATCACTCAACATGTGAAAGCGCTACAGACACTCAGACATAAGCACATCTTAACTGTCATCTCACAGCTGCTTTACTGCTTCCTGAATGCAAAAGCTACAGAACAAAGTAGACCGCAGTGGTTTTCGCTGTGGGCGGCGGGAAGGAAAGAAGATAAGACAAGTGGCCGGTGTGGTGTAGAGGTGAGCGCAGAAGAATATCATTCCTTAATTCTTTATTAAATGCTAAATTAGGCCAATGATTAACTCTTTTCTGACCAGGAGCGCTTGACTGGAGAGAAAACACGACGCGAGGCTTCTTTGCTCGGAAGTAGGATCTTCCGAGTGGCACTTAAATGCAGCGCAAACCTGACATTTACTACAAATACACAGCGAGTTATACACGCTGGATGTCCTGAGGTGAGGGTAATGTAGTCCTAAAGTTGTAGGTTTCCATCGTGCCTATACAAGGAGAAGCGGTGCTCCTGTGAAAGCCTCTGCTGTGCTGGCAGGTTAATTGCATGTTATGTTGAAGTTTAAAGTGCTTCTTTCGCGGTTGCTTTCTCAGAAATGGAATTTGCCCTGTCCTTTAAGATATTTTTACAAGTTCAAACAATAATACTGGTTTCTTGCTTTAGAATAGCTGTACGGTTCTAATTAGTTCTAATCCAGACTCAGGAAGCAGGTTCTGGTTTAGGCTTTTAAAGCAGTGAACCCCCATACTTGTGCCCGAGTACAAGGTACACGGTGAACCATTGTTTTTTCAGCTTTAACACATTGCAGCGTATCGTATGATTTATGGTCGCACGGCCTTCAGCGTCGACACACAAACACATGCACACACACTATAAATATATATTCAACCATTCGTTGCCTATTCAAATGATCCTGACTCGTGTGGAAATGAGGAAAGTCAACATTGCTCTGTTGGTGTAATATATACAAGGCTACATTCCACCTATACTGTATAATAATAGTATATTTAATTGATCACTGTAGGGAAATCCTCTGTGCACTGGAGGACCAAATGTGATCCAGCTTTTGGTTTTAGATAGCTGCCAGATTTGGAAAAGTGTTGCTGGTTTTCCAACCCGAGTCAGTTTGAACTCGCAGAACTCGGGCCGGCGTTGGCCCGGAGTCGGCCCGTGGACGGGATGCGTCACTCATCGCCATTCTGGCATGAGTCGCCAGGTTTAGTCAACTGTTGGACCGGGACATTTCAGATACCAGTACGATGCCTGACTTGCGACGCGTTTCTCTAATCTCAGAGGTTTCGTTAAGTAAAACCAAAATGGGCGCAGCGCGGCCGTTAAAAGGCCAGATAACATGCTCAGTGCGTGAGAGAGTGGGAGGAATACATGTCATCACTGTGAAAGCATTAGGCCAGAGAGAGGAGAGACTACTGCAGAGAGCCAGCGGTTTGAACACTGAAATGATCCAAATTTAAGAGGATTCAAACAAAAACGTACTGACTCAAGGTCCACTTACTAGCTTTCATCCATATCACATGGTCTTCAGTCGAGGGTGGAGGTCATTTTTGACCATGGAAATAGCACAAGGCTTAGACAATGAGTCTTGACAGTTATTTCTATGACAACTGAACAAATTCCCTCGTGTATTACTCATAAAAGCTCCAGAAAAAGCAAGTAAGCGGACCTGGAGTTGGGATTGTTTTGTTTAGGCCTCAGCGCTTGACTCTGCAGCCCATCCTGCGGTGAGCACAGCTGACAGGCGCTGATCATTTGTCACTCGATCGTTTATTTGTGGCCTCGCGGTAGCCCGAACCTTAACACACGTGTGGTTCACGTGCGTTAACCCTTCGCTCACCTTGCCATGCAACGGGCGACAAACGCCGCCTCGCATTCGTCCCGGACGCCCATTAGTTGTTAGCTTTGGATTGCATGCTCAGTTCACAAGTTCTGTGTGAAATGAGCCGCCAAATGCGCCGCTATGTTCGCTGCCAGAAGTTCTCCATCCGTCACACCCGTGCGTGTGAAAACAATGCACAATAGAGCCTGTGTGTGTGTGTGTGTGTGTGTGTGTGCGCGTTGCGCCACGCCCTCTCTCCGCCCAAGAGCCATGATGAGACAGATACCTAATGCCCCTATTGTCCCCCCCCCCCCCCCTCAGACGCACACACACACATACATATATAGACATGTATGCACACCTTAAAGGATCTTTAAGGTATTTCCTCTATCTAAGCTGCGAGGTGACGAGCTGTCAGAGCCCGGTGATCTAAGCCATGATTATATGGACAGGTAGGGAGAAAAAAGGAGGGATGTTAACGTTTTCTTCTGCTCCGCAGTCTTGTGTGGTCCAACGCACACACACCCGCGAAAAACACAGTCACAATGAGGCTATTGTCTCTCAAAAGGACGAGCCTGAGACAGTGAGACTGAGAAAGGGAGACGAGAGTGAAACGTGTGAGGAGCAGAGAAAATGACGCATGCATGGTGGAATAAAAAGGGAGCAGGTATGAGGACAGAAGGAAAGCTTAGAGGTGCAGAGAGAGGTGGGATTCTGTAGGAGAGGATAGTTTATTTACCAGCTGTTCTTAAAACGCTTTGTATAGATTGTTCCGACTGAGTGTGCATTTGGCCTGGAGACAGATAATACATAACGACATTCTGTAAATAAGGATTACGCTGCGCCGCGCGAGTTGTTTGGTTAACGGACGTGTTCCAACTGCTGTAGGGAATTGGGAATGATTGCTGTGGTTTTCGTGTGCCAACTTCTGACTTTTGATGCAAACATAAAGAGAGAGCTTGTGGTCTTCCTTTCAATCGCCCATTGTTACCGTTGCCTAAAAGCCAAACCATCTGGGAAGACGTTCCCAACAAAGACGGCGCAGTGTGCGCTTAGCCGCTGCACCTATAATCAAGCTAAAGAGCACCCACTCCTTTTCATATAAAAGAGACAACAAAGAAGAGTCAAACTTATGCAGCCGGCTTATGCACTCAAAGCTAAGCATCAATACCATAAAGTGACGGGAGCGGTGTGTCATTACGACACTTCAAATGCACAAGATGTTCTCCATCCACATATCATTGAATGAGGGAGTAATACTTCTTAATGACGGGGTCTCGTTGCACCGCTCAAGGGCCCCAGAGCCAAACAACGCAATTGCCTTTTAAATAGGAAGAGATAATGTTTTATTACCCGATGTGATTACAATGGATAAAGGCGGGAAAATCCCCGAAAAAAGGCATGATTACAAAGCGTTCGTCTTTCAGTAAGTGTTGACAGAAAGAGCTTGTGTTTCTGTGGCCGCATTCTCACAAATATCTGGTGAGCAGGACAACAAGTTGCTGCTGGCTGTGAGGGACTACTTTCTTGACACAAAATGACAAAGAAATGAAACGCGTATTGTCTTACAAACCTCTAGCTGTATCGTGCAGATAGTTTGGTTTTGGTCCAAGTTTGGAGATTTTTTTTCCTTCGACTCCAACACAACTGAGGCAAATAGACTGGTCAAAGCATTAAACAACTCCACAGACCAGTTGTTCTTATTGGCCCTTTCATATAGCATTTCCAATGCGATGAGCACCATAACAAATTCCTCTTCACCTCTATTATATTGGGCATAAATCTCAGAGGCAAAACTTAGACATATGTACCAAATGTAGCTTTGCTTTTTGGGTCTTTTTAAACATTTGGTTGGCATCATTCCCATACAAGCTGTACTATTAATGTCTATCCTGGGTAGTGCTGTATTCGGCATAAGAGACACCAAATATGGAGGATTTCCTTTTTTAAAGGAAGCATCTCGGAAACATCTTGAAATAATGGGTCGATTTTTCAGCATCTGCACAACACAGTTAGTGAAACTCGTGCAAGGGATTAGCTCCCCACAGCTTTATGGTGGTAGCAGTTTTTTTTTTTTCAAATAGTGGACATGTTTTCGAATATAAATCAACATTGAGATGATTTAAAGGGGAACAGCCTCAGCCAAAAGGGACTGATCACAACATCAGAGGCCAGGCATGCAGAGTGCTCCACAATTCCAAGCGCCTTGGTCGCACCTGAGAGCGAAAGCCACACAGACACACACACACACACACACACACACACACACACACACACACACACACAAACACCAACACTCAGACACAAACACAGACGTAGACATAAATACACAGACACACACGCATACACTTGTGGGGGCACACACAAAAAGACATAAAAACAGGCAGACCGAGAAACACAGACGCGCACATCAACACACACACACACACACACACACACACACACACACGCATCCATAAACATAGACAGATATTCACAGACAACTATAGCAGACTGAGACGCACCGAGCCCTCCAGGCATTGACTGTTTTTTTTCTGCCACATGGTCGTTCCAAAGTGTACGACCTGAGAAACAAAGTATGAGCTGCTTGAATGTGGCCACGACTGTCTAGTCGCGTTGGTTCATTGTGATGGTCTCAACAACCGCAGGCCGCCGCAGGGACCAGCATGAAAATGTTCACAAGGTGGACGTCGGCTTTTAAAAATAAGGAGAGGCCTCCGCGGCAGACAGACAGGCAGGCCCGTTTAGACATGCACCCCTCACAGGCATAAATCAAGCTTAAGTAAACTTAGAGTCAAGAAGAGAATGAGTTAAAAGATTTGGGATGAAATTGGGGAATCAAGTAGGACAAACCCTCAGTCTGACCTGACCTACTTCATGCTGTTTTCAATTGGTTGGAAGAAGAATTTAGATGTCAGTCACTGTGTTACTAGAACCACTTGATGATTATTTTAGCCGACTTGCAAGCTCATTTAGCATATCCAGTCACTGACTGATTACATGCCTGGTTTGTGATGCAATTCTTTAAGTGTTACTTAGCTATTTTAAACAAGCTAAAAAAAAAAATTGGAGCAGATGCATGTAATATGAGACATTCTGGGACTGGGGGGAGTGAATACAACACCGTTTGAATCAATGCAAACTTTCCTGGCCGTTTCCCCTGCTTTAGGCCCGACCGCGCTCACACTACACGCACAGCAACGCCAGGATTCACTTGGAAGGAGCCCACCGGCCCTCCGACGAGTTGGACCGATTTGATGCGAGAAGCAGAAACATGCATGACTAAATATCAGGGATGGAAAGCATACCAGGACATTTAGCAGCAAAATGACGCGTGAAAAAGAAATGTAAGGTTAGATGGGAAGGGGGAAAAAACTGCACATTTCTGATTATCAATAACACAACCTTCCTCTGTGTAGCCTGATAAGAATTTAGCAAAAACAGCTAACATTAAAGTTCTCCTTTGTTGGCCCACTCACCTGTCTCAACGTCATTCTGCGCGTCACGTGCACCGCGGAGTCCTCCTACCAGCTGCTCCAGGTTGAGCTTCTGGGCTCCCGTCATTCCCAGTAAAACAAAACCAGTCCACTCAGCCACACTGGTCCCACCCCGGCTCCTCACGTGCAGGTGTTGTTGTCACAAATAGCAAAAAAGAAGCCACAAACACCTCACCGGAAGTATAGAAGTGCCTGAGCTAATGTAGAAGTCACCTGCTGCAGCACATTAGCATGGTAGCTGAAGGCTGCGCGCACCTGCTGCTCACGCGCTAACTTGGGTGTGATAGGGCTGGCTGTCGCGTGCTCGCCAGGCGGTGCGTTATGGATAGAAGCCGGTTTTTTTAGGTTTTTTTTTATTACCTATGCCAGGCAGGTCTACATTATCCTCATGCTCATATTTTAATATGTCAAACTATTTAATTAAGGAGAGAAAGATAAGCAAAAGTAAAATTACAGATTGTTTTTTAAATACAAAAAAATGTAGAAATGTAGCAAATGTAATTTTTTACTTGAACCCGAGCCAAATATGTAAATGTCATCCTGCAGGATAGTACAAGAAAGTTGAAATTCCACTATTTTTGGAGTTGCATTAAGTTGTTGTTTGGTAATACCTGTATTTTCCTTATTACCATGTGTCATTATCCAAATGAAATATGGTGTATTGTGACTTTTAGCACACATGATGTAACCACCATGAGCCCTGAGTGCGAGCTTTTTGAACAAAGATGTACAGAGAAGAAGACGTCTGATGTTATTCTGCTGACCTGGAGTTACAAACCTCTTACTCCGGCCACCTTTGACCTCCTCTGCCACGCTCACACACAAGCATCTATACATACACGGAAGACCATAGCAACTGTTGCTGTTTGGCCTCCTCTTAGTCCACACGGAGCCCACCACCACATCCAGTAAACCTTCACACGTGACTGGAGACACAATGGCTGTAAACACAGACAGTCTGGAGCAAAGCATCTTCATCGTTCACATATTGTTTTTTTATTTCAATTCTGCACACGCTTGACAAGCAACTTGCACTTTCTCTGAGCATGTGTGCATATACATATGTGAGCCTTAATGTGTGTGTGTGTGTGTGTGTGTGTGTGTGTGTGTGTGGGGGGCTGCAAGCAGGCCCGGACCCTGATGAAATCGCAGTAATCCTCGGGGCCGATAAAGCCCTGTTGGTGGCAGTCCGGGAGGCCCCCAGGTTGCTCGCCGCCCGGGACCAAGCGGGGACCAGGAGCTGTAAGCTGCTTTCCCTGTGTCAGCCGCCACATGCCGCACCAAGACACAGCCAGCACTGATGCTTGTGGGACAGTAGAGGACATGTACAAGCAAGCAGCAGGGAAAACAAATGTTCATGCGTGGAGGCGAGACATCTGGAACTGCATAATATTCTGTATTCTTTAATAATGCACACTGTGTGATCCCTCCACACTGATACCTACTCAGCACTGTGGTTTTCATGCTCAGAGTAAGTCTCTCAACCCTCGTGAACCTCCTTAAAAACAAGACCCTCCTCTTGGCTCCAGAGCGTGCATGGAGTGGACTTTCCCGTGGTGCAACGCTGACACCAGCAGGCAAAAATGAAGAACTGCATGTGAAAATCTCTTAAGGTGGACCGGTGTTGATCGCGGAAACGCTTTGGAGGAAAAACTAAAGCAGTGGCTGGTGCTGAAGTGATACCCCGCTTAACGTGACATTTGTAAATATGGATTTGATTCAATTAATCTGCGTTTCATCTTCAATCGGTGCGCTTTGACAGGAAGCGAAGGTGCTGTTCGCCGTTTCACCAAGAGAGGTGAAAACGTCCCCGGAGAGTAGGAGAGGTCAGAGGCTCAGTGTCTTTGACCTCAAGGCTCCTCACACACACACACACACACACACACAGAGAGTCAGACAGCCACAGGGATTCCAGCCAAGCCGTATGTGATGGATGCTGTTTGAGATATCCGCCCTCGGCCAAAGTAAAGTGTAAAGCGTGTGTATCAGCACACAGCACAAGCCCCAGAGTCATCCGTACACACACACACACACACACACACACACACACTCACACACACACACAACACCCCCACAGGGTGAGGTGTGAGAAGCTGCTGGCTCAGCTGCTCAGTGATTGGTCAATCGGGTGACACACTGTTGTGGGTGTTTAGGCGGAAAAAAGGTCAAGATCATGACTCAAATGGACACCTTTATTTTTCGTAGGGAATGTGCAGAATCAGAATAAAATGTGCTCGTGTTTTAGCATTGGCTGTTGCACTGAGATCCCAAAGAGATTTTAGAAAAGCCTTCAGAAGAGGAAAATGTGTGCAGAGAAAGAGTTCTCCAAATGTGTCCTTTCTTGCCGGCCTGTTGCTGCAGTGACAGCCATATATGGCAAAGTCGACAAGGCCGAACATGACGGGAACAGAAACACAGGATACATGTTGGGCTTCAGCGCTGCCGCGACTTAAAGAATACAAACTTGTTTTTCCAGCTTACCCGTGAGTCTTAATGCGTTTCTGTGGGGATGAAAGGCCTATAAGATCAAGCAAACGAATATCCCGAGGGACTTGTGGGTGACAGACATGCGGAGATAAAGAGACAGAGAGAGAGAGAGAGAGAGAGGATTAGATAAAGGAGAGAAGATTGGAGACACAATAGCCAGATGAGAGAGAGGTGAGATAACAGGACCGGCAGGACACACCGCAGGACCGGCGCTTTGACAGGAGAGGGGACCTGCAGGGGAGTTTGGGACTCACACACAGATAACCCAATGCCAAGGCACTGGGACACACACACACACACACACAGTACAAACACCAAAAAAATAAGATTCTAAATAGACAATTTGTGCTCATAATATCTGTTTCTTGTCATGTCGGACTTTGTCCCCAGATGTTCGAAGGCTGTGTCAAGATTTGGGACGGTCAATGAAGGCCATTGCAAGTCCTCGCAAGTATAGCAACACAGATCTGTCTGTTTTTGCTGCATATTTCTATAAGTCTTTCTGCGCGCTTAATGGATAATTGCATGGCAGGGAATTGTTGTCTCCCGTCTCTCTGTGCTCTCTTTTAAGTGGGATCAAACCGAAACAACTTAATTCAGCGACTCCTCTCCTCCACGCCAGCAACAAAGCGTTGCCTCTGTCTCTCTCTCTCTCTCCCTTTCTCATATTTGACACAGATTAGTGTGCTCTGGCAATGAAGAAAACGCTGTCTTTTTCCCTTCAGGGAGACGTGAGCTTAATGAAAACAGATTGCACGAGTGGAAATATGAGGCGTGTGCCAAGATTTTCAGATGTCAGGGCAAAAAAAAAACTTGAGCAACAAACACTGAAACACTGATTGCAGTGAAATTGTGATTGCAGGGACTCACTGGGAGAAGGACTGCTATTGTGCGCTTTATCTCGGATGCAGTCGACGAGTCGTCGTGAAGGTTAAAACGGCAAGCGGGCATATTTAGACATTATTTCAAGCCCGTTATCGCTGGTAGAGGCCTGATTCATGTTGAGCGGCAGAGCTTCACCTCAGCTGCGACGTCACTCCTCCAGAAGAGGGAACTTCCCGTCCCTCTTACCGGAAAGCTCGGGAGTTTTTTCGTTGCGCCGTCGAACCCACGTCAGATCGGCATCTTGCTAACGTCACGACAGGATTCGGGTCGTCGAGTGTCTTTCTGGACTGAAGGGCCGAAAGCTGCGGCCAAGTCGGAGCTAAGATAAACAAGAATGGACCAGAACTGGAAGCCTGAGCTCCTCTCGGCTTTGGATATCAGCCAGAACTTTGGAACTTTGCTGACTACTATTATTCGTCAAAGCGGCCTTCAGGAGAGGAGAGTGAGTCAAACCGTATGTGAACACTTACCAGGAACTCAGATTGTTCACACTTCCTCAGGAGGCTATCTTAAGAGCTTCCGTTTCCATCTAATAATCATGCAGCAATCAAGTTGCGACAAAGCGGTTGACCGCCTCACAACTTTCAAAATAAAAGCCCTGCCCGCCGGAGTTGAGACCACCAGAAAAAGAGCAGCGTTTGGCGATTCAGCCCACGAAAGTTCCGTGTCTCTAAACGCGATGTGTGAGCACTGCCGGTGCAGGAAGTGGTGTGACCTTTGTGCAGCGGAGAGGCTCCGGTTTACAAAAGTTAATGTTTGCTTTGGTTTAGTTGCATTAACAATGGTTTATTTGCCACAACCATTATCTCTGTCTAACCTTAACCCATACCATCGTGTGCAAGTATTGTAGTAAGGCAGGATTTAAAAATGTTGCTGCCTATCAAACATAATCCAGGGATTTATGTAGTTGCTGTAAACGAGGTCAAAGTGGACATCAAAGTGAACTGAAAACCGTTATTTGCATCCTCTCTTTCTCATAGGTTTCAGTTGTCTGAACCTTCCTAAGCCAAAGTCAGATTTGCCTGTACTCGTGGACACAACCCTCCCGTGTTGTCTTCCTCTACTGCTCCGTCCTCGCTGATCACCAGCCTCCAGATGGGGGGATTTGTTTGCCACGGGGGTAAACAACCAGCGTCTGGGTGGCTCCTGGACTCCGTTTTTCCCCCTTCCCTCCAGTGTCCCCGCGGTCTTTTGAGGACGACTCGGAGAAGCTGCGTGTTTCTTAACTCTTAACTCGTTTCGAGACGCGGGGCCAAACTGACCGAGGCGGGTTTGTTATTCGCAACAACAGCCTGGAGTAATTTAGGAAGGAAAGGCGGGATTCACACTCAGATGTTCCCAGCTGGTGCAAGAATCCCAAAAGGTCAGAGGCCTGGCTCTCTTCCTCAAGGGAACTGTTTCTCCTCCATAACATAAAACAGCAGACAATTCAAATTTCTCTCTTTTTCGGTTGTTTACAAAGGCCCGCACTTGTTGTACACTCTTCTTGTACACTGCGAGGCCCTCACATGGACTCATGAGGGTGTTTTAATGGGGCCGGAGCATAACAGTTTATGTTGGCCCGGACTCTTCTTCACCCACTCACTTCCTCCTCGCACTCGTCCATCTCATTCGCCTTCCTCCGGGTCTCTGTCCTCACGTTTTGCCCCCCCGTCTAAACTTTAAATTTGTCTCTTTCCTCGAACCCGCTGGGCTTTGATGTCTCTTCTCGACCACCCAAGTCCGTCGTCCGCCGGGGCAGGACTGGAAGCTGGAAGTCCTATCTAAAGTGACTCTTAACAGTGTCTCTCGAGCTTTAATGCTCGCACTTTTAAGAGCCTTGAAGAAAGTCGGATGTAGAGCCAGAAGACCTGAGGAGCGGAGGACGTCCTGCAAATCTTACCTTCAAAAAAAAAACCCTCTCAAACTTCTGCACGGCTGTGGAAGATACAAAAAAAAGGAAGTGAAGCGGAAGAAGAAGTAGCCGATGAGATGAAAACAAGAAGTAGGGCGCGCACGCCTGCGTGCTCTGCGATGGTGCTGAGTGTGTTCTCTCGTCGTGTCCTCTCCCCCGTGACCATTATGGCGATAAGGCCTCCATTGAAGTGCTGCCAGAGCCGCGGATCAAGAGCCACAGAGAAA
The DNA here is from genome assembly GCF_910591455.1 of Pholis gunnellus. Lineage (NCBI taxonomy): Eukaryota > Metazoa > Chordata > Actinopteri > Perciformes > Pholidae > Pholis > Pholis gunnellus. The sequence continues at coordinate 5,184,803 of NC_136551.1, forward strand.
CTCTCTGTGAACATGCCGCTCCTGCAGACCCCCGTCCACCCGGCCGGTGCCAGGCTCCCATCAACATCCCCGTCCCCGCGTCTCGGGTCCTCGCCTCTCATCTACTCTCTGTTGTGTTGAACGTCCTCCTCAAAACGGGATGCGCGCTAATTCGCAATTGCAATATCTCGGCAGAGCGGCTTTCTCTGGATGTCTTTGAAATGAACTCTTTCTCTCCTCTTCTCTAAACGCGGTCAAACTCACTCTGACACCCTTGCCAGTGCACCAATTAGCGCTGCGTTGGCTACTCGCTGAGGCGACCACGCATGGTTAAACCCTCACAAACACCTTTACACACCACGTGGCCTCGCCGCCTCACTACGCCCACGCTGATGCTACGCCATTATGCACATGGTGATAAATGCATTCACTCAAGCGACGAACATTAGCCCCCACAGTCAAACACACACACACTGTCTCTTGTGCTGAGTCAGATGTGTGTGTGAGAGAGGCAGTCGGTGCTTTGAAGTCCTGCAGGGCGCAGCAGGGAGGCTGGCGTGCCAGGCCGGTCCTCCTGTCATGCCCGTTTCCTCAAAGGACCCCCGAGAACCAGCATGGCCTCTGGTGCCGTTTAGCGCGGCCTGCCCACAACAAGCCATATTAAGTCACTTAAGGAGGCACAAGAGCCGGAGTGGATGTCACATAAGCAGCATGGAGGGACCTGGTGTTTCTCTTCCCACTGTGACTGAAAGCAAACGCGCATGCAAACCTTCTTTTTTTTTGGTCTGGATGGTCCATATTCCCATGGGGCAATGCTCTGCTGCACAGGAAGTGATGCAATTTAGCTGGTCCGTCACGTGGAGACGTCCTCACCAGACCAAAAAAAAACAAAAAAAAAGACAGCTGGTTATTTACTTCAGGTGAAATTAAAGTGAGGTACGTTTAAGTTTGAGTCAGGGTTTCTTCCACTCTTTCACCCTGAACCTGTGATCCAATGGACACGAGGGTTAAGTACAGAGAGAGCAAATAAACGTAAGAATCACACGTAAAGATTGAAAAAAACCACGGCATCCAGATGCATTTTGACTCATTTATTCTTTATTCTTTGATTCATCATTTATATATTCAGGATACAAGGGGACCCTGGTCAAGATGGTAACGTACATCAAAAACACCGAAACAAACTTAAAACAAACCAGAAAACACATCAGTAAAGCATCCATGTGTCTTATGCTCTTTTATTGTGTTACAAAAACCTCTGTATGACTGCATTGAAGAGACGGTTGTGTTTCGATATGTCACCTCAATTATGTAAAGCCAGAAACACAGCACAGTACAGGACAACATGTCTGCAGGCTGAGCCTCTCATTGTACTTTCATGGTTACTTAGAATTGCGAGAAAAAAAAAAAGCAGAAGAGCTGTTGGAATATAAACAGAGACGCTTCTTTTTCTCCTCTAAGTAGACGAGGAGTTTCATTCCAACCACCTCTGATCCCCTTTTCTATATACAGAATTACTGCTGGCAGGAATCAGCGTGGAAATCTTAAGACCCTTTGCAGCATTAAGACATTTTATGGTATCATGCACACCGTGGGATCATAAACTTATAGCTTGTTAGGCGGTGAACGTTCTACCTGAGTGACGTCAGACGCAGGAGGGGAGTAAGACAGACGAGGGCGAGCTGTGACCCACTTAGAGTTTGACCGGAGACTGGGCGACAAAGACGTTTTGATGTGGGAAAGGCACTGAATATCTCAGTTATAGTGTTAATACTATTTTTTAATTTCATTCCTATTTAACCTCTTTACAATCCCATTATACAACTCTGTTGTAAGAGGGTCATAAAAACAGATAACGGACCAAAAAAACAGAACAATAAAAACTTTTTTTTTTAAATCAAATAAAAGAAACGACAACAAAAAAAACCCAACAAATTGCATCACTCAAAGAATTCAGAGTTAGGACAAGAACATTCAGTGCTCAACATGGTCCACGTCTTTAAATCCAATGCGTGCCTATAAAATAATCGGCAAACAAATGCCTCTGAAGCTCACACCAGGAAATGTGAAGGCAATTTCAAGAAAAACGTTGCGGGTCCCAGTTTAATGTCATCAGAGCTCGTTCTTTAAGATTTTTCTGGGAAATCTTTTACCAAAATCCAAAGAAGACACGGCCGAAACCAATCCCGCCACTTCATCATGAATGTGTTGAGAGTGTTTGGCCCGATGATGTCGAGAGTGTTTTCTTTTTCCCTCGTTAAAGTCATGTTGGTTAAGATGAGGGGCGGACCACATGGAGAATCTTGTCCTCTTCAAACGGCGGTTTGTCATTTTTGTGGTCTGCATGCACTCACTTCTATTTGTTCCTTGTTCGAGCTCTTCCTGTAAACTGGAGCGCCCAGACTTTCTGTCTTGAGGGTTGATGAAGACGCAGGCAAACTTTAATTAATCAATATCCTCTATTTTAAAAAAAAATCACACGGCATCTTTTACACCATTTAGAAGCTACCAAGTTTAAAACAAACTGTTTTCTCCCCAGAAATGGAGTCGTTTGAATGGAAAAACCCTCAAGATTCTTCCAGTTAATCAAATTAGACGAATACAAATCACCTCCCTTTTTATTTAGATGAACTAAGTACAGTAAAGCCACCGTGATTGCAGGAAATTGCTTCTTTTTTCTTTTCTTTTTCGGTGAAGGGAGGCATATTTTTCCATGACTGCTGAGCGTCCTCTCTCCAAAAAGGTGGATTGCTTTGAGACCTGTGCTCAGGAACAGTTTCCAAAGGCAGAAAAATCCTTGTAAACTCTATCTGAGGCTCGTGCGCTCCTCTGCGACCGTGAAAGGAGCGGAGCGTGGCTGCCTGTCGTGATATGTCCTTGGAAGAGGCCTGGGTCAAATCATTTCGAGCCTCGGCACATGTTTTAACCTGGATGGAGCTCAGGAATGATGGAATTTGCTGTATTCAGATGATTCAGATGATCAGTCTTTTGAATTGGGAATGAATGAATTATTATGGAACGAAAAACGTGTCGCAGTAGAAGGACTTCGAATTAGTTCTTGATGAATAAGGTGTGAAGGGGTTTTTTTTTCATCCTACGAAGTAAGACGTGAAGTAAAGGTCAGAGTTTCAAATGGCCACGCTCGAAGTGCAATGGATTGCCAAAACGACGATCACGGCGCAAACTGCTTCCTCGCCTCGGCACACCTGACCAATCGCTGTGCGGAACGTTGAGTTTACCAACGTAACGGAAACGACGGAGGCGGCCTCCACAAACACGTGGCGAACACATAAGGAGGTTTGAACACCTGACACGGTGCCGAAGCATTGCGGAGCGTCAGCGGCGGCCTGCACCTTTCTCGGATTACCTCCGATTTCTGTCAACGTCTGACTAATTTCCCCTCCATCACCAGCTCCCCCGCTGAGCCTGTCCACGTGAGGCCACCAATAAGGTAAATGGCATCCATCCGGTGGGAGCGCAACCTTTTCCCGAAGTCTGTTTTGTGGCGATGAAACGGGACGAGCGTTGGGGAGGAGAAAAAGAAGGGAGTCTGGGGCGGTTTAAACCCAGTCTGGTGCATATGGCAGCTATCTGGCTTAATTGCCAGGGATTTCCATTGCTTCTTAGCAGTTTAATCATCTCTCGCCGATTTTTTTTTGTTTTGTGGCGCCATCTGGAAATGATATGCTCTCAATTAACTCTCCTCTTCCCCGTTCAAGGTTTTAAGACTTTGTTCCGCTTTGAAGTCGTTTCCAGGCCTACAGCGGGGCCGAGGCCTCGCTTCAGCTTCACCTAGGCCGCGATGCTTGAGAACTCCCATCGTAGGCGGAGGAGGTGCCGCTGCTATACCGCACATCACTTATCTGCCGGTCTAATTTTCCCTCAGTCTCACTTTTGTTTCGTGAAGCTGCTCCTCATTACCCCTGAAAGTGGAAAATGGCAAATGACTGAATGACTGCATGGATGAAATTTGGAGCGGGGGCATTTTTCATTCGCCGCCGACTGGTCGATAAAAAACGTGCAGGTTGAGGCGGCAAGGCCCGATGTTGTTGCTCCTTTTTTCACTGGTCCAACACCTTGAGAGCCCCTGCATGGTGGATAAACTCTTTATCGCTATTGTGCCAGCATGTGTAACTCCGCCAGATGTGAAAAGTCTTTGAAAACTGCCAAAGTGATGCAGTTTGACACTTTATAAATGAGGTCATCTGGACAAAGCCAGTGTGCCTTGAGTGTAAACAAAGGTGAAAAATGAGCTTTCCTCCGATCTGCCGCCCCTCGCATAACAAATGAGAGCAAACAGCAAAAACGCTCATAAAAATTAATTAACTTCAGTGGGATGGAAAAACTGACTGATGTTTCGCTTCGTTGCGTCTCAGTCTGCGGATCCTCGCCAAGGCTATAATTTGCATCCTCGCAAAGCTGTTTATTTAGCAGCAGATGTTTTATCGAGATTTGGGACGACGCAAAGCTTTAATGCTTCAAAATCAATCGCCCCCGACGTCCCACTTTCCCTAATAAATAAAGGAGAGAACGCATACGATGACTTTGTTTTTCGTCTGTCCGTGCGCCCTCATGTTTCAAACACATGTGCGGTGATGGTCGGGAGCAGGGAAAATCAGACTTTCTTCGGGGTATGAAGTCACATGGCAAGCAGCTAGCTAGGTGGATGGCAGAAGGCCAGCTTTCCACCTTGTGATGAGATCCATGTATCTGGTTCAACACGTGCGGAGGAAGGCAGGTGTCAGAGAATACCAGCGGCGCTGCATCATCCCGGCGGATGGACGACCACCTCGCCTGTCCGTGATCCTCTGCCTTTCTTTGAAATTATTACTTACTCAACTCCATCACCTTTCTCTCTTCTTTCATGCCTTTGTTTTCTCCCCCTCCCTCCCGTGCTCCTGCATTGTCTGGTGGCCTCCATATGTGAAGCTGAAAGCAGGTCGGGGGGGGGAATCTGGGGAGGCTTTGTTTGTGCACAGAGGTGAGCATGTCACAATAGGATTGAATACTTCCCGTGGTCCTTGACACTCCATAGAGCCCTCTGTTTCCCTCGGCGCTCTGTTTAGATAAGGGGCCTCCCGCCCTCCTTTCCAGGGGCCCCCGAGCACTTACAGCTGAGATGCAGACGGGAGTGATTATTTGGACGGGGGAGCCGTGCACATGCAGAGCCCCCCCCCCCCTCCTTCCACTTTTATTCTTGCAAACTCACCAGCTCAGCAGTGTGAATCCCCAGTGCTCCCATTGCAACCCCTGGGCCCTTCTCTTGCTGCTTAGATGCAAAACAAACAACGTATTGTTTATTTACTGCAGGCTTTATTGCAGCATAAAGCATTAATGAAGCCGTCGGTCAACTTGCTGGAGGCTAGTGGGATTACCTGTGTGTGTTATGAATGTGAATAAAACTCCACAATGTGCTTAATTCTCACCCTTTCATGTTATTTATAGGATTTACAACAGTTGAAATCACTTGGGTGAAACATGATTGTGTTCAACATGTGGCGCTCGGCGACTGTTTGGGAGAAAACGTTTCTCACTATGTTGATAAGAAAGGGAACATTTGGTAAACAATCTGCATATTAAAAGCATAAACATGAAATTTGGGCGTGGACTCCAGAGACTGCATGTGCAACATATTTCAACAGATCCAAAGCTTTTATTGTTGGGTCCTAACAGCTTTTGTTAGGTCTATGAATAAAACTTCCAAAAAGATGTGTCTGTAGACCGTTGTGTCAACAAAGAACAAGGGGGAAATATAGAGAAATAACCAAAGTCTGAATTTGATCAAGAATGGCATCATATTAATGTGGTGTTTAATATACAGTGGCTCTTATGAGCTCATAAGATCAATTTGAAATATCAGGGTAGACGTGCACCACAGGTTTGTAGCCAGGACTCCTCAGTTCCAGACAATATTCAAGATCAAGAGGAAATCCTTCGTATTTAATGTTATTAAGAGCATGCTCCTATCACCATGACTGCAGCGATCCTGTCTTTATGGGGTCAGATCAGTCTCAATAATTGCAAATGCACACAGAGAGACTCACAAATGCAAACAGAAAGATTCACAAATGCGCACAGAACAATCCATTGTTCCATCCATTATATCGTTATATTTGTATACTGAAAAGAGGTCAATAATGTGACTTTGAAAGTCCAGAATTTGGGGCACTTATTCACTTTCTTGCCGATCATTGCATGAGAAGAACGATACCACTTACATGCATGTAGGCCAACCATACACTAGTTAGCTTAGCTTAGCATAAAGACTAGAAGCAGTGGGGAAAGTTAGCCCGACTCCGAAGATACAAAGTGTTGATTACTGACCTTTAGATGTTTGATTTTTGTAATCTTTGGATAGAGTCTAGGCCTAATGCTAAGCTACGCTAACAGGCCCATGGCTCCTAGCTTCATATTTAGCGTACATGCATGTGAGTGGTATCAATCTTCTCATCTAACTCTCCGCAAAAAAGTGAACTTCTTTACAAGACAGCATGTTACAGCTAGTCTTAAGTACATCAGTTCAAGTTGTAGCTGGAGTAGCCATTGTTTTCATTGTAAATGGTGTTCTTGCAGTACTTCTTCTGTTTCTGTTTAGTAAAATAGTGTTTGTATATAGTAGATCTTCCAACAATGGGGTTACAATTTGAGATTTATATGTGCAGTCACATTCCCATTGAACTGAATATGTGTTGTGGGGAAATAGAGGATCCAGTCCCACACCACAAATAGTAAACTGTTGTGGAGAAAGAAAGGCCTCTCACAGCAGTCTCGCATGTCCTCAGACGGAGTAGCCACTTTGATGAAAACCGTAGTGTAATGAGGAATGGCTCCTACGGCCACGACTCGCTTTTTTTTGTCCTATTTCTGAGCTGCCTGACCTCCAGGCACCACCATGATTTATCTAACACACTGTTAGAGCGGATTTACTTTTGATTTTTTAATGGTTTTGTGGCACTCTATTGATCATCAGGGTTTTTTTAGGTGATTCATCTTTAAGAGTGCCCCCACTACCCCTTAGAGAGGTCAGAGATCAGGAGCAGCAACGCAAACCTGGAGCATCAAATCAACTTTCAAGACCATTTACATGCAATTAAGTAAATAAACTACTTTGTGTGCCCTGGATAACCTTGTGAAGCTGCTTTTTTTTTTGTAAGTGACCCTGAATACAACTGGGTGTCATTAAACAGACACGGCGAACAGAATATGTCCACCTGAGCCGCTGTGGAAAAGCAACACGTTCCACAGATTCCTGCATGGTTCAACAAAGAAGGAGAAAAGAAAAAAAAAGATCATTTGTGGATAATTGCAACCACATTTTCAAGACGCACTCCAGTTGATCAGACGGAGAAATAGTGACGGGTGAAACAAAGGTGAAGCTCATTTCTTTCATTAATAAGAAGCTTCTGCTTTAATGTGCTTGAGGTTTTATTTTATAGCTGTCTGTAGAACAATGGCCCTTGTCCGTCTGAATCCTTCTGGTCCTCCGCTCTTATCGCTGTCATGTGTTAGGTAGATCAAGGGATGCACCCTTTACAGCCTGTAGAAGAGAGTTTACTCTACAAGCCATCTGGCTTCAATGAAACGGTTCGACATGTCAGGAGTCCAATGGGTCTGAAACGTGTTTACTGACTCCTGAAAAGGCCGGTCAGCAAAAGAAAATGTCTGCTTCTTGATGTCTCATTTGACACTGAATACCAGCGGGAAGATCATCACAATTCTGCGGGCAGTGTTTTGCAGGAATCGCTTCTGCAAGTTTGATCGGATATGTGTCGGGTTTTGAGACGTACAGCGGAGGAATTTTAAGAAAGACCAGAGATGCTTCTTTGACAGGAACGGCCAAGTTAGGGTTAAAAATCAGGTTTCAAGACGTCTGCCAACCCTTAATTGCTTTAAATTCTAATCAGCGGTGTATGAGATCATTTATGTGCACAAAGACAATCGGGGCCCGGTTTGCATGCATGCAAACATATACAGTATGAACACATCGGAGATGACGTATGTGTACTTGTGCAAATGTATGCAAAAGACGTCAACTACAAGCAGACACGTGAGCACACAAGCGGAATCCAGGTGGCCTTTCGCAGTCGGTTTTCGGTGTCGGTCGCGCTTGCAGTCATCACAGAGGTCCTTGAGCGAATTCCTCGCAAAAAACCGACTGCTCCCTCCGCAGTCCATGTGGATGCAATTCCTGGGTATTTAGAGCGGAAAGTCTCCACGGGGCTACTGGAGTAGAAGTCGAAAATTGAAACATCTCCCGTGCTAATTAGCAGTTAGCAGTCCCTCGTATCTGAAGGTTGACAGCGGACAGTAAACAGAGGCGCTCTTTGTTGCGTCCCCCGATTGTCCGTCAGCTGGGATGTGGGGTGTCTTCCAGGCATGCGGGGATACAAAATTTGGCCTCTTTCGGCGCTTCAAAGTGCATTTCCGTTCATCCCGTCTCTTGAGTGAAGCGTAAATGGGGTTATATTCAGAGGATCAAACACATCGCGGGGACAAAGGGAGGAGGATAGAAAAAAAGGGCTGCGGTGCATTGTTGTGTCTCGGTGCTGATGAGCTGCACTCACATGCCCCTGAACTCCAGAGGACCTCGCTTTGACGCCGCTTGGCGCGGGGCCGCCACCTGTCTGCGACCTTTGGACCCCTTTTTTCTCACAAACAGCCGCTTCGCTGTCAGAGCCCAGTCAATTTCTGCCAATTCACTTCATCTTTACCAGGGCTCACCCTTGATCCCAAGGTGCATTGGGGGTGGTCTGGGGAAAATGCAGGGTGTGTTTTCCTGCTTGGCCCCATTTACAAGAAGCCGAGACGGACGTCTGTCCATCGGCCCCATAACTCAACCCTCACCCCCCCACCCTTCTAGGCCTCCCCTCTGGAAAAGCGCTGGCCTGTCCTCGCCTCCGTTTGCATCCTATCCGTCCGAGCCTCCCTTCTTTCATCTCATCCGTTCATATCTCCCCCTCCGCCATCCTGGTGGCGCTAAAGGTTTTGTCATCCTGGCCCCAGACCTGGGTCTCCTCTCTCTTTCTTACCATCCATCCCGAGGGGGAACTCTTTGTGTGTTATTTCCCCCACAAACAGATTCCCGGATGAGTCATTAAAACCGTAGTAAATATTTTCCGCTCTGTACAAAGAAATTAAGTTTGGTTCTGAGTAGAAGTATTTGAGACAAGGGGAAGAATACAGTAAATTGGGACAAATAGCGAAACACTTTGAGGGCTTTTTTCCCCCCCGAGATGATGCTTTACTGGTGGGTGCCTCCTTCTCATTTGATGTTTGGCTGGAGATAGAGGTACCTGCCATGAATGAATGGGCTGCACAGAGCGGTCCTTGTTCCTGTAAGGCTGTGCATCAGCTCCCCCACCCCCCCACCCCCCACTCCTTTAAACTCATATTCCTGTCAGGGGGCCTCCCATGTGTGCTTTGTCAAGGAGGAAGGAGAGACTGAGAGAGATAGATCTTTAGGGAAGGTGCAAGCTCTCTCTTTTCACTGCCCCGCCTCCCTAAATGCTTAGTCTGCACATTTCCCCCTCCTCCGGACTGTGATGGAAAGTTCTGGGGGAGGCTGTAATGGAAGAATAAGCTCAACAAATTTGACACATAAGTCCGGGCGCTAATTGGAAGGAATGCAGTCGAGGCAGAGCGGAGGCATTGTTTTTGACACTGATTTAAAGCAAAGAGTGGCTACTGTTGCTCGAGCAATTAAGATAACAGAAAGACCGGCGACCAAAAAAGACTCGGTGAAGTGATTCATCCAAACTACTCGATATAGTGTTACTCTCGTGTTTGAGGTCCAATGTGGACAATGCCCGCTGCCTCTGTGTTTAAATCGTGACTTGAGAGGATTGTCTGTTGGAGCAGTGGAAGGGTTTCTCTGCCAACCTCCACTCTCGGTCCAGCAAATTCTGCATTCCAGCGTCCCTGCAACCCCGCTGATCTTCTAGCTTCCAGCGCTCAGAAAAACGTGAGCGAAAAAAAAAGCAAAAAAAAAAAAAAAAAAGAGCTCTTTCTATTGATTTTTCTTTGGTTAGGAAAACCTCCTTTCCCGGCATCCTTCTCGTGTCAAGATGTTGGCGCTCAGGTTTACGCCGAGGTGCCCGGCTGAGTTGCCTCGGCCAAAAGGTACGGGTCAATTTGTCCGTCAGTCAGGATGAATAATAACTGCAACGCTCCATATATGGAGTGATCCAAGGCTGTGCTGTACACCAGCACGGTTTTCTGGAAAACGCTGAGACATTTCTGATGATTTCAGGAAGCTCTCGACTTACTAAATATGTGACACTAACTTGTGGAGGTTTCAAACGAGGCCTCATTTTGGATTGAGAACTACTGCTCGAGTGGCAGTTCTTGAATTAGTTTCACAAGGTTTGCAGTAAAACTGTCAGTGGACAGAATAATGACAGTATAAAATATCTCTGCGTGTCAACACGGCGAGCAGTCTAAGAACGGGGGGAAGACCCCTGATTATTGATCTTTGTCTAACCTCTGACCTCAGCTTTTGGAGAAAATGAAAGGCCACTGCTCCGTGGGTCAATCCTCCAAAGGATTAGACTGACTGCAGTCAAACAATCGCACTTTATTGGGGCAGTCCAACGCGAAGAGATGAATTTATTCCCTGGCCACGCGAGAAAATACTACCACTGAACCTGGTCGCCCTCCCGACTGTGCCGGGGAGAAACAGGCGGGCCCACATGACTCCAGTTAGCTCGGACTCTCGGCTGGTGAAAGGGGAACTTTTGTTTCTCGTGCTTGAACGTGATGGGTTCATTTCAACCAGAGCGCAAAGAAAAATACACAGGGGGGGGAAGTGTGTTTCGGACTTAATGCCCTCCGCTCTCTCGCTAAGAAAACGCTGGCCAGATTCTCGGTTCGTGGGGCATCTGTGTGTGCAAGTGTGTGTGTGTGCACGCACGTGTGGGTCTGCACGTGACTGCATTGTAATTTGCGCGAGACTGAATATCGAAATAACACAAAAGCAGATTGCCTTTAGACTCACAAGTGGAGCTCCGGTCAGCAGGAAGTTTATAAAGTTTATAATCCGTATACTTTTGCACATTTATTTCTTTGACCGCAACTTATCAAGGTCATCTCTGACCAGGACTTCAATTCTTTCCGACTGACCTGGAGTCTGACCTGAAATTGCAGTTTCAAGAAGGAAATGAGTTGACTGACGCAACAAGTTTGACCAAACAGTCACCAGAACCACAACATGAATCGTTTGCAGCACAAAAACAGATGGTTGACAGAGAACACGCCACGCCGTTTTAAAATTCACATGAACTTGTATGTCGTCATTTGTGGTCGCTAGGACAGTGAGGGGGTTTCTCGAGCGCATCCATCTCCGGAAAGTGTGAACCAATGTCTGGAGGAGTGGCACTGCTCTCTGTTATTGACCAGGGAGGTTGAATCACACCGCGCTGCTCGACATTAGTCAGCCCTCATTGCTTCCCCCTTCTGTTTCCGGCGTCATTAATCAGCATCATCGGCATAAAAAAAAAGCCCCTTTTCTTGCTCCTCGCTGCGGCCCCCCCTTGTCCTCTGGCCTGCTCCTCCCTCGGAAACCAAGGGTGGTGCGCAGGTGCGATGCGCTCCAGACCGGCGTCACCAGGGGGAAGTTGTGGTTGGACAGGCGCTTCAGGGGAAAAAGGGGGTATTTCTTTGTTGCCGGTTCATGCCAGGTTCCAAGATGAGTCTGTGTTAGAAACGAATACATCATCGGGGAAGTTGGCACATCGGTCATTGTACGCAGGGTTTCCCCATCGCTCTGTTTGGGTCTGTTTATTGGTGATTTTTGTTGAATTGAAAGGGGATATGAATCTGAGAGCTAAAAATGGTAAAAGAGGAATACCATCATGTTTTAGTCCATTTAAAGCACTCTCTAAAGGAGCTGCTTTACATATGAAAAGCAGCTCATATGGTCAGTCTTACATTCAGGTTGTTCGCTCATAAACTCTCTGAGCACTGTAAAATAAGACTAATGGTGCTGCAGCTCTTAATTACTTCAAGAAATAATGGAGTATCCTCTATAAACCCGCTCCCTCCTCTTTATCTCTCCCTCTGTTTGTGTCTGAGTGGTTGAGTGACTCCATTAGCATTCTTACTTTCCCTGGGAAATGCGCTCATAAACAGCTGGGGGCCACAGCGGGCGACCACGCCACACAATGCACACCGCGTGTGTGACAAAGTAAAGGCTACGTGCACACGATTACCCGAGTCACCTTTCATTAATGCGGGAACTGGTGACGCCCCACATATTGTTCGCGGTTTCACTGCGAGGCACCCGAGGGTGCGCGGCGGGGAAGCCTGCCGCATGACGCAGTTAAGGCGCCATTGGGGGTTGAGTCACGAACACTAAAGAGCACCTTAAAAGCGATGTGACATTTCCCCTCGCTAAGTACTCACGTCGTTAAAGTAATGATCCGCTAGAAGAGCGGTTGGGCGCCTGGTGAACAGCTTTCATTGTTCCGTGCCATGGCGGTGGAGGATTGGTGGGAATATTTGAGCAAGGACAGATGTGAGTTGTTGGACTGAGAGTTGAGACTTTTCACCCTTGTTGTCACCGTCAATGGAAATATCTGTTGGGGCTGACGCCAACGTGTCAATGGCATGTTTTCTGATTTAAACTGAACGGATGTATTTTAAAAATGTAAGTCTAAAATGTCGCTTTAAAAAGTGCATTGACCTGGTTTCACCTCGGTGCACTTATGAGAGCGTGTTCCTGGAGAATATTGCGCAACCGCTCTTCAACAACAGATGAGAGATAAACATTCGATACGTTTCCTCGAAAAATCCAACCGACCACGACACAATATTTGGGATTAAATGGAAGCCAAAGGTTTTCGGAGCCGAGTGGTGACAGCTCGGCCTTCGACTTGGCGTCCCCGGTGACGGACGTTTTCGCCAGCGTCAACATTCGAGACGCGGCTGCCTGTTGTGTAAAGGGGCAGCTTCCTTTCTGGCCGTGTGGCTTGAGGACATGCAAGATCACCTCCAGGCGGTGAAGAATAGCTCCTGGAAAGGCGGCAAATTACGGACAGCGTCAGGTGGCAAAAACTTGAAATCACATGCAAGTACGAGCGGACCGAAATAGACATGAGGTAGCTGCTCATCTGACATGTGAAGCTTCAGTGACCTCTTTTCCCAAGCGTCTGATGCTCTCGCTGCGAGCTTCGCATTCCTCTCGCTCCGCTCCCAAAGTGGCCGACGCCTCGAGGCCTCAGCCGCCCGAAAACCGTGGTTGCACAACCGGCGCTGAATCTCTGCGACGTATTTACGTGAAAAGGCTCGACCTCCACTTGAGGTCCTCCACAGGCGGCGATGGCGGCGGCCGGTTCTTCCCGTCAATCGGCAAACGGAGCCTCTCAAACAAATATGCGCTACCTTGGTTTTGAAAAACACCGTTTCCCGATGCTTTTTGCTCTCAGACACGTTTTATTTCATTAATAAAACAAACATGAATGTATCCCCGCACTGCGCAGTGGGATGTTTATTCAGCTTTTCAGCACCCGACGAGACCCGAGCCTGTCGAGGCCTTAGCGCAACACTGGTTCAGTTAATCAGGGGCCAGCGGCTCCCACTGACAGTTACACTCAGTTTGGGTTTATTACTTCACACATACCAGGAGGAGGGAAGTGACCCCTGGCAGTATGCTGGTTACCATAGCTCTGAATGCGGTATTGATCTCTGCTCACATTGTCATTTAGCCAGGCAATATTCAGTCTCTGGCTCTAAATTTGAAATATGTGTCCGACCGGTTGACAATAAGATATAAGAAGTATAGCTTTAAAAAAGGCCAGGTATTTATTTAGTGTAGTGGGAATCGGGTTTTAATTGCTGTTTCTTCAGTAACCAAAGGAATCAAAACCAAAAGGCTGTGATAGATGTGTTTTGTGGCGTGAGACACAGCGCTGGGCAGAGCTCCCCGTTATTTAGCATGCTTCAAATTATGTGAGGTATTTGGAAAAAAGGAGTTAAAATGTGTCCCCAGTGGATCCAGAGTGCGCAAAGGGTATAAACTACCGCTTAGGAAAAACACTGAAGATATGCCATTAAGAACGGAGAGGAAGCACAACAGTTCTGATGGACTGGGCTCTCCTCTCTCTTCCCTATAATGGATGTCTTCGCCAGCGTCGGCGGTCCTCCTCTCCGTCCTCGGCCCACACGGAGTCTGCATGCTTAGATAATTACTGTGTAAATCATGCCAATCAATTGCCCGGGTAAGGGAGGTAAGGAAAACAGTCAGAGAGAGTCTGATGAGGCCTCTCGGTGGAAAACAAGTCTGGTGGCACGCACACATCCATGAATTTCCCACTTGCACATGCGTGCAAAAACCTAAAAAATATGCTCCATCCTGACACATGCACTGCTCACAGCAAAGCCCACGTGCAGACACGGGACACCATCACTCATCCGCCGCTCGGGTGCCAAAAAGAAGCGTAGAAGCGCGTTAAAGTGCCTCATTTTTATGGTATTATGAATGGAGGGTCAACCCTCGGAGACACAAGGTTAAGTGAATCAGTAGCGTCACGCTCGTGCGAGAGCGAGCGTGACGTCGGAGCCGCTCCGTTCCTCCGTCCGTTATGTAATCGGATGATAAACGGGCAGAAGAAGCGGTGGGAATCTCGCGGCCCGTCTACGTCAGCGCAGAGTGAGAATCCCCAAGCGCCCCCGGGGGCCCGTCCTTGTAAATCATTTTGTGTGTGTGTCTGTGTGACAGAGTCAGAGAGAGGAGGAAGGAAAACAGGGCTGAGAGATGGAGCCGGCTGCGCGGGCCAAGGAGTACAACAAGACGTGTAAAACGGCAGATTGAGCAAACCGGGCCTGAAGGGACGGACGTCTGCGTCACACAATCTCGGGGGATGCTTCGCTTGGAGCTAACAGATAGTTGGCCCGCGGTCAGGTTGTTGTACACACTCAGCACATCTCCTCCCCGCTGTCCAAGCCACGCAGTTAATCTTGGCAAAGGGAGGTCTTTCCAAGAAGGAGAATGATGACCTGAGTTATTGCTCTCTCCTGATCGCACAGGATGACCTTTTTAACTTCACAGCGTTCAACAGTCGATAAATTGGAGTTCAAACTAAACGGGGAGGATTCCCGGTCGTAATATGGACATCTGACTCTGTAAATTATTGCTGAAATGATTAGCTGTATGAATGATCGAAACACTCACTGGTTTCTTTTCTCTGTTTTCTATCAGCGTAAAATGAAAATCTTTTAGGTCTGGACTGTTGGCCAGAAGAAAAGAAAGTATCGCGAAGACGTCACCTTGGAGCGTGTGTTGCATTCTTCACAATGTTCTGAGGCAATAACTGTAAGGACCGGCCTTTGCTGTAGTCATGCAGAATACGATCGGCTCCCTTCAAGATCAAGCTGCCTTTGCGAAACCTTTTGGCTGGCTGGCTTCGCATGCAGAATCTGTCGGACTGAAATGTCCCCATCACACGCAACGCCGGCAGCAGTCGTTGTTGGGGGGGGGCGAGCTTGTGATGGCGCAAAAAGCCACGGAGAGCAGCGGCGAAACCCCCCTCGACACTCAGCCCAAGAATGCAAGGGTGCAAGAGCAGCAATTTCCCCCCCCTTTTCGCCGGCTGTCTTAACACGCCACACACAGAGGCCATCATTACGACTGGAGCACACTCCCGGCGAGGGGCGGCCCGGGGTCCAGGCAGAGCGTGTGGAAGGAGAGAAGGGGACGAGACATCCAGGTTATGACCGCCCACGAGCTGAATAGAATATGGACGAAATAATACGAGAAGTACACCACGGTATGCATCCAATGGTAATTCCATATTGTTGTGTTTGTCCAGGTGCGTAGCAGCAGTCTACGAAGCTTTAGGAGGGGGGGTGGGGCGTTGAAGGGGTTGATGGGGGGTCTTGTTTCTAAGATAACACCAAAACACAATTAACCACCCGTGACACACGAGAAGCACTTCCTGAGCCACAGCTACACCAGCAGTTTCCCTGCCAGCCAGCAGTAAGGGCTTCTATTGTAAAAAGGTGTGTTTACTTTAGCCCGCCCCCCCCCCCCACCCCCAATGCACACATGCACAGCCTCAGAGACTTCGCTGTTGAAATCCAACCCCGTATTGCAAAATTGCCTTTGTCACTGAAAGAAAAGAAAGAAAAAGTCATCTCCTCGCCATTTTCCGAATTTCATTGGCAATTTTTGGTGAGCCCCCCCCCCCTTCCTCCCCGCGCACATTCCCTGGCAAAGTGCTGTAAAATAAACGGCGGGCCACTACATTTCAACGAGCAGAGATGGAGCGGGGCGAGATGAGAAAACAAGCACATGCCAGCGGAGAAAATGGGCGACTGGTAGAACGCAGGGCTCCTGTGCTGTTTGTTGTTACAGATGGCCACGCTCTTAGCGGGCCTCGGTGGATGTTCGTTGTGGGGGAACGGAGTGCGAACAGAGTAAAAGAATCAATTGTGAAACGCGAGCGGCGGAGTGAGAGATCTGCGCCGAAAGACACCGGAGGATTTATTGTGTTTGCGTTGACCGTAGAAGCTCTGCGTGCGATGTGGTCCGGGTATGAAAAGAGCTTTGTGTTGGCGTGCGGTGGAATTTCAGCGATTTGATTTACAACCTCCAATCCTGAGATTGCTGAAGGTGAAACCCCCCCGCCCACCCCGAATCATAAAACAAGGGGTTCAATTCACAGACGCTAGGATGCTGGAGCCTGTTCGTTACAGCCTGAGAGGAAGGAGACTCAAGAGAGCTTCATTGTCACCAATAACGAAATCAGCATTCTGTATTTAAAGCTGCTCCAGTGGATATTCTGACGTTGGCGACTGATCAAATGACGGGCGATGTGTGCCGTGTGAAACGTGCCACTTGTAGTGACAAGGTGGCGACCTCCGGTTCTGAAAAGTGAAGCCGATGCAGTGGTACCTCGAACATGCATTCGTTCTGATAGCCGGCATCGGGCAACTCCTGTGGTTGCAAAAAGCTTTTTGCGATCTTCCTACTTCCTACTTCTCACTTGATTTATTACCTCAGTAAACATTGTAAACATGACCTTATGGCCCCCGATCGCTAGTTTCAAGTCGTCTTCAGTACTGCATGATGTTCATTTGGTAAAGCAGCGTTTGCCGATGAGGGCACACGGCCAGAGTTAGCGACTAAAGCTGGTGAACGCAGTGGAGCATCCGGCCAGGAGAAGAGCTGGATGTTGTTGTTTCAGTGGAGACGAAAAACAGAGCTGACAGCAGAGTGAATATTGGAATGCCACAGGTCATGCAGGTGTTTATCCCACAGCTGCATCCCACGCTAACAAACTGTTGCTTGTTCCTCTCGGTGCTGTTTGAACCTCGGCGTTGTGACCGGCACACATCAAGGCGTCGGTGTTGAAAAGCGGCGCTGCGGGTTTATGGGTGAAGAAAGTGACGACGCCGACCATCCTTGGGACCATTATTAGATGCGGCTGAACCTCGTCTTTTGCTCAGGACCACAGTTTAAACACCGTACTCTGCGGACTTACTAACACACTGAACCATCTATTTGTGGTCGCCTCTGCTGTACAATGTGTAATCAAAGATTTGCTCTGCGGAAGTCATAAATGCACGCAAACGCGCGCACGTTCATGCATATCTCGCGTGTGCGGTAAGTGGATGTTAGCGTGCGCATGTGCATCCGTGCATCTGCATCTATGCACATGTTTTGCGGGGGGGGGGGGGGGGGGGGGGGGGGTAACAGCTGGCCACAGGCTTCGCACCCTCCGACTCACCGCTCCCACGGATGCTTCGCCGCCACATCCCCGTGCGGGAAACAGCTGGAGTCTCACCGCTCGGATGCGCCACCTTCAGCCGCGGCGGCCAATCGGAGGGCGGAGCGTGGGAGGAGGAGGGAGTGGGAGAGGAGAGAGGTAGCGGGCCAAGTTAAGTGAGTCAGATTGAATATCTGTCCAAAGCAATTATACGTGAAGCAAAAAAAAATAAAAAATGATAATACATTTGCTGGCGTGCTTTCCAGAAAGACTAAAAGACATAGAAAGTCAATTATAACCGAGAGGAAAACAAGGGCGATGGCTGAGAAGAGGGGGGCAAAGAACGAGGGAGAGAAGTTTAACAATGAGAGAAGAGCAAAGCAGAAAAACAGTGGTGGACAGAGTTAACCTTACAAATGGGAAAACAGAAGAGAGAAACACACCGAGTGTGTCTCTCTGTGTAGGTGCAAGGTAGAGCGATGGAGGAGAGAAATGGAGAGAGAGGCCTCCCGGCTGAAGCTCAAGCTCTGCTCCTGTCAGCTCTGTGGTTGCAATTTCCCCTTCTTCACTGTAACCCAAACCCAGGCAGCTCGTATGAAAACACTCTGTCCGGGGGCTCGGGTCGCACTTTGACGTCAAAAGGGGTTTTTCCCATGAGGCCGCGGGGACCCTTCTCAGCAGCGCCGGCCCACGTCAACAGAGGTAAGTGCGCCAAATTACCCCTCGGGCTCGGGACGTCCCCTCCCGTGTGTGCTGTGCTCCCCTCTGGAGATGGAGATCTCACCGGCGTAGGCCTGACTGCTCCTTCCAAATGAAACATTGACATTGTTGTGGTCGTGATCAGCTGACAGCACTGTGCTGTGTTACGGGCGGCAGAGGAACACCGAATGTGACGGTGTTGTTTTTATGAGGTGGTAAGCACCTTTACTGCTGTGGGGTTTTTAATAGGACTTCTCAGAAATCACTTGTTAGTCGGTGTAGCCGGTATAGTGTGACGGTAAGTGGTGCGGTTCGTTTTTTATTTGTCCTCAAATGAACACATCGCAACCCTGACATGGATCCCTTTGTCTCATGTTCAGGCAAACTATTTCCCAAATTATTTTGGAGAATGTGAATAATCTTAATTGTACAAACCAAACAACCTCACGTTGACCCCCGTGTTTTCATTGGCTGCTGCTAATAGTGGGCTGACTTAAACACTCTAAACACACGGATTATTAGTACTTTTACTGATGTATTTATTCATTTATTAGATTGCAGGACAATTATTATTATTTCTGATTTCAAAGGTTTTAACATGCACATATCATTTAACTTTGACCTGAATGGACTTTGACCACTGAAGCGAACCCAGCGCCAGCGTCGACACCTGAAGACGAAGATGAAACGCTTCAGGTTCAGGTTCTGATACATAATCTTCTGTCCTGGAACAGCAAAAGCCAATAAAGGTCCGACAGGCTGTACGGGTAACACCTGCACAAAAAAAAAGAGCAACACCTCGAGCACAACAACAACAACAAGTGTGGCCCGGCCGACCCGGCCCTCTCATCTCTGCGTCGCTCGGCCTCCCTTGAAGAGCGTGTTGGTCCACGCCGGCGAAGGCGGGGAGGGCCGGCTCTCCTCTGTAATCATGCCTTCTCCCTCCTAACAGGCAGCTGTGTAACCAGGTGAGTCGCAGGGCTTTCATCCTAATGACAACCCCTGGCCCACTGCTGTCAACGAGGCTAAAGGGGCTTAAGGCCAACTGCAGGAGAGGATTAGGAGCAGGACTGGGAACAGCGATAGGTTTTCCATGCGGCACTTGGGCTTCGTTACGTAACAAAAGAAATCTGCCCTTTTTCGGAAAGCAGGCCGGCACCGGTGGGATAATACGCCGCTGTTGCGGCCGGTTTCGTCTTACGTACGGAGCGGGAGGCGATATGATCGGGGGGGGGTTTTTCCGCCAGATGGACATTGAACCAGGTGCGCGCTGTGAAAACACAACAGGGAGGTGACTGGCATTGAGAAACACACATGCTCGATTGTCAATACGCGGCGCTAAACCCGGGCCACGTGTCCGCCGCCCAGCACTCCACGCGTCCACGCTGCCACTTTCACATACGGATCCCTTACAGAGACAAAGCTAATAAACATGTGTGCGTAGGTGCGCAAGTGTAAAAACCCCTCATGTTGACAGAGCTTACACGTGTAAGCGGCGCAACGCAGGAAATGTCTCGCTGCCAATAAAGCTCGGACCCTCGGGGAGGCTAAAATGTTCCCCGCCAGGTTTGGGGGGGGCAGCGGACCCCACAAAGTACAAACACACACTGTAATGATTCAGTAATCAGTTGGAATTAGATCCGTACGGGTGTTACGCATGTGTGGCGAAATGTGCATTTGTTCTGCACGGTGATGCATTTAAGAAATGATTAACACCATAACCACCACTGAGCTCTTTCTCAAGCCAGATGAGACAACTTTGGGTAATTCATCATCACGCGCACATCATATTGGAACGAGCCGCATACGCATCGCACTTGATTTCATGACCGAATCACTCATCAGTTCAGTTATCAATAGCTTCGAACAGCAAACCCCCCCCCGGTAGAAGCCCGGTGATGAGCAAACGCTGGACCCCCTGACACAGTCTGGGTTGCAGACACTGTCAGAGGTTACAGCTTGCATATCTTGACATTGACGTTGTCCATGTGTCAGTTTAGCCCCCTCCTCCACACACACACACACACACACACACACACACTTCCCTCTTCTTCTCTGTCCATTTCTCGGAAGAGGCACCGGGGAGCGGTGGACAGAGCATAGGCCTCCCTTTCTCGGTTAAACCCCCCACACCACCACCACCACCACCACCCAACCTCTCCCTCTCTTTCTGTCTCTCTCTCCGTGCGATTTCAAATTAAAATGTTTTTGCTAACTCTGAAAACCTTAGATATCAACCCCTTTCTGGTGGTCAATTTGTTCCAGTACGTTCCCCAGAGTACCTTTCATCAGCCTTGCGAGAACAAGCCAGGGCTTTTGATCTCACAGTTTACACTACCAGAGACTTTGTAAACATAATGCATCACTCCCCTTACCCAGAATGCACCAGTCCTGCTGTCGACTGAGGCTACCGTGCATATTGCGTGCAACACATACATATATTTCGACATCTTTGCCAAGAAAGTGCTCCGGATTCACTAGAGCTGCTGAATATTTCTCGTGCTGGAGGTCTGGTGGGTGACCCCCGTCTGCTCCGCGAGACATCGGCCGCGTCCACCTGCCAATGGATCCAGTGGCGGAACGTCCAAAGCAGGGAAAATGTGCCATATTTAAAAAATCTGCTCTGGTGAGCGGTCACAAATATATGAAATCAGAAACAGTAAAAGGTGGCCAAGTGGTTCGATGTTCCAGGACTAAAAAGCATCACATTAATTACGTCTGCGTCAGCCAAGCACTCACTCTCTTTGAAATCGGTGTTTAGTTTTAATTGAGGAATTTCACGGATATTTTCAAATACGTGCGCCGTAGTCTCGATGTAGGTTGCTTAACTCTGGCGTCTTGGCATAAACAGCAGCAGGAGCCGTCTGCTGTGACAGCAAAAGCTCAGTAAAGTCAGTAATGTGAGAGCAGCTGCAGGCTGCAGACGCCGTGCTGCAGCTCAGGCAGTGGGGACGCAACCACACTGCCCCCTAGAGACGGAGAGGAGATCTTTTGGACGACAACATTTGAACATTGGTGAAGAGTTGTCTTTTATAAGTCAAATTTTTGTCCTGACACATACACGTAAAGACAGGACGTCCTCAGACTTTGCATTTTCAGCCAATACAAGGACACATTCGATCTCTATCTGAGGAATCTCAGGGTTCTTTCGCCGTGTTTCATGTTAAAATAAGGCCGTTGCAGGAGTTCAAGTGGCTCCACTGATTATTTATACTTTAATTAAGCGGCGACACATGGACTCTTTCAGACCTGCTGACTTCACTTTTATTGAGATCCTCACACTCGTGGACGTTCACAACATCCTCTTGTCAAGCTGAGAAAACCCATCAAAGCATCAAGCGGCACATTTTGATGACTCCTCACTACTGCAGTCGCGTTTTACAAGGTATGCTGCGCCGTCAGGAGGCTCAGCAGCATTTTTTCTCAGGCCTCACTTTGAATCTCTTCTGTCATTGCATCCCTGACAGCTCCAGTTTGATAATTACCGTACTTCCCTCTCGACTGCACCGCTGAATTCAATTTCCATCCTGTAAAATATTCCCCCCGATCTCGACCGTGAGATTTCGCTAAAACCGGTTCAGACGTCTGACGCAGCCGCTGTTTGAGGGCATAATTCTGTCCTCGCATAATTACGTCTCTGTTAAGGATGTGGCGGTTTCCAGGGAGAAGGCCGCGACAAAGCAACCGCCAGACTGGGGTTTATGATGCTTAGACTTGCTAATTAACTGACTTGCAGTCGCCTGCTCCACATCACACCATTCAGCCACATGTGGCTATCGGCTCAGTGGCGAGTTGAGACGAGTAGATGCTGCTCCTGTTGTACATTAAGGACGCATTTTACCTTGACAGCAATGCATTAAATGCCCGTATCCTTGTTGAGCTGGTTTGACTGAAGCTGGATCTATGATATCCATGCTAGCTGCTTACCCCTGTTTACCATTTTTTATGCTAAGCTAACGTGGGGCAAGCTGTAGCTTCACGTTTACCATGCAGAGGTGATAGCGGTAGGTATTCATACTCTACAGGAAGAGGTTAACTGAGTTTTTGGCATCAGCGTCAAATACATTCAACCCTTTTTTGGTCCCAATCCAATTTTGATACGGTTGCTATCAAAGTTCCAAAGCAAAGCCATCATTTCGGTTGCGGCACATACAAAAAACCTTCAGCAGTCGCTGTCATAAATGATGAAATAACTGAAGTATTTTGACTAACTGCAGCGTGACATTGTTCAGCAGTTAGCACTACCGCAACAACCACTATTTACTACCATGAGAGCTCAAAACATGTTTTATCCTCCTAATAAATGGTTATGCGTGGCTGCTTGGTTCCGTGCAAAAGTCTGGATTGTTTCGTTCAACAGGCAATATAAAAACATGGTTGCAGATTAAAAAAAGAAAAGGTTATAGCTGGCCATTAGCTGGAAATGTGTCGGCTGTTACAATGCTGCAATAAAGGTTTTACTGGAAATTGATTGAGCGCTCCATTGTTCGCGCGGCCTGTTGCCACTTTAGGCACCTTTGATTGAAGCACAGACATTTGTTTGAAAGGCTGTGACTGATGGGAGGAAGTGACCTGGGTGGTGGCATCAGCAAACCACAGAGGGAAGGAGGCAGCGACCTCTTAAGGCACATGTATCTGGGAAATGAATATCAAGCTTTCAAGATAGTTCCTCTGGAGAGTCGGCGCTCTAAATGACGTGGGTCAGGGATAAAATTGGCCTTTCGAGCCCAAAATCTTTATTTGAAGATGTGCTTTCTGTTTCTCATCTGTCACTCTCATCTGTCATCAACTCTCTGGAGGGCGCGAATGGGATCCCTCTGCTTCTCCCGCACGCTTGACTCGTTCATATTCGTGGTTCCTCTCTCAGTAGTCGATCTATCATTCGAAATCTCTCGGCCCATTTTCCTCCCTGCTTCTCTGCACGCCTTCCCATGGGGTGAGTGGGTAGGATGTGACTGTTAGAGTCATAACGAGCCCGGTGGAAACGAGTCAGACATGGGAGCCAGCGGAGGAGCCCTGCTGCTTCGCCCACCTTCTGATGACTTTACAATGTGACAAAACCACTCGTCCCTGATTCACTGAAGGGAGCGCGTGCGCCAACACGCTGGGGAGCGCACGGCTAGAACAGATGACAACTAATAACAACAGTTTGCCAGGAGGTTGGGAAAGAGAACAGAGTTGTGGCGAGTTAGTGTGTGCATCCATGGATCTGTTTCCCCTAACAGCCTGGTCTCCTAAAGCCCACGTTCCCATGCAACAAAACCGCGTACTGTCAAATACGTTTTGGGGGAATCGCATTATCTCCTGGATTCAATTTGTTTTAGACTTATCACAAAAACGTGTACAAGTAAAGTCTGTGTAGGGAGGAGGACGGTGTCTGTGTGTGTGTGTGTGTGCATCAAACAAACACACTTTCACCAAGGAGACTGGTGTTTGTGTCCCGTGTGAAACGAAACCTTATTTGAATTAACGTGACTAAACATACTTATTTCAAGCCAAACTATGATGTTTTGCTGAACCTAACTAAGTAGTTATGTTGCATTTTTTCCATTTTGTTTTGTTTCAATTGACAACGTTCACCACGTGTTCAAAACTGCGACCGTAATCCGGGAGAAAATGCGCTTCCCTCGAAACGTAATTGAGAACGCAGTTTAGTTGTATGGGAATGCAATTTTGTAGGAGACAGGTTCGCTCCCACACACTAAGGAGCACCAACAGGTCTAGGAAGCCTAATAGCACTTCAAGCCTCCTTCCTCTGGGAAAAAACCCACGAGCCCACTGATGAGCCCAGCAGGCAGCAGGAGCCTCCACATCCACCATCTACATATCTGTTTTATCAAGATATCCATGTAGCTGAGCTTCCTGGTGGAGTGCAGGCATGTAGCGGTGTGTGGCAACAAAATGCTGCGTCTACACCGCCGGATATTAAACAAGAAGAAGAAACATGTCCTAAAGCGACTTTTCCCACTCCAGCCAAACATAATAATAAAACATTTAGAGATACTTTATGGCATTTCAACTTTCTATGCACATATGGCCGTGGGCTCAGCTTGGTGGAAATCTACTTTGAGTGTATGTAATGCGATGAAAACCTTGAATAAATACAGTGAAATGTATGCACAGTGCAACAAGAGCCTCTCCGATGAGAGTCTACTCACACTCGGCCCACTGCAGGGGTTCCTGTGGTCAGGCCAGCAGCAGGAATGCAGACTGGTATCCCAAGGGCAATGGGTTAAGAATCTCTCTGTCTGCCCCTCTTTTTTTTTTTACCCTCCACCCAAAACAGTCCAGGGCCTTGGAACGGCGTTAAAACAACGGGGCTCTCTTAAATTAGCCCAGTGCCAAATACCAATTCAGCGCCTCCCTCGTGGTTCAACAAGGGCTCTCCCTCGCTCTCTCCAGAAACCTGGGCGGGGGGGGGGGGGGGGGGTTCTGCAGGCCACGGCTATGGTAAACCCAATCCAAACATCCAGGTGATGGAGACGGAGCCCCGGCTAAGCTTGACTTGGATTGCAATCGGCCAGCTGACCCACTTTCCATCGCCGGTTATTTAGATCCTGTGCTCCGTGTTAATAAAACGGGGAATAACTTCTAGGTGTGTGTCGATGTCCGTCACTACGTTAGATTTAGTGTTGAATTAAATAACACTTTCAAGCTGTGGCCAGTTCAGCGGCTTTCCCCTTCACCGTCAAACTTAACAGATGGTAGGATGTCTGTTGTTATGGTTGTGTTCATCCAGACTTTATGAACTCAATGCCCGGTCCTTGGAGTGACACGGCGCATATTGTCAACTCATCAAAGACACAGCGAACCGACCGTCATCTCCAGATCTCTGCTCCAGCGCTCTGTGACGCACTGCTGAAGATTGATGCCTCTGCGCGCCGTGACTGGGCTAAAACGGGACGCCGATCCGGCCAACTTGCTTTACATCAAGGCTCGGCCCAAAAGTGTGTGTCTGTGTGTGCTTCGCTGCTGTGTCTGTCTTTCTCGGTCTCTCACACAGTTGGACACAGACTTGGACAGCTACAACTTTTTTTTCCCAGGCCAGACTGCCTTTGTGGCTTCTGCATTATACACAGTCACCCACAGGCTTCTGACCTACTGACCGCGAGCCCCCGTCGGGCTCCCCCGTCATCCGCATTCGGGGCAGAATGCGGTGGAGACCTTGACAACCAGTCACCCGGATCTTTCCCAGAGCTCCTCTGGGATTCTTAATTCCTCTTGGACTCTCTCTTTCCTGTTCCATCCCTCTGCCTATCTCTCCATCTCCAGCCCGCATACCTCTCTCCAGTCCAGAGTAGGTGGAAATACACCGGGCGGTGTAATTTTTCACGTGCACGTGATGTTAATGCAAGTGGGACCGTGAATCAATCTCCACGGCATGACCTTGTCTCCCACTCTGACACAGGACTCTCATATTGCCGAGGCTCATTACAGGCTGAAGTAGAAGCAGCAGATCAAGGGAGCTCCCCGTGCAGGTTAATTTCCTCGACTAACCAAATCTCCTACATCAAATGGATCATCTTTCACTCCACCTAAGCTCCGGAGCTCTGAAGTCTGCGACTGAAACTCGGGAGGACCTCCAACTTTTACTTTGAAGTCGAAGAAATCAAAGTAAATGTCATTTGAGCAACAGAACCTTAAAAAAAAGGCATTTATAAGGAAGATAAGCTCATCAAATGGACTGCAATTTCCTTATGAAAGATAGACTCCACTATAATCTTGAAAGCGCTAAAAATCTGAATGACCCCCCTGTCCCGTTTGAAATTGCAGCAGTCCTCAATCACCATAGTGGGTTTTTGCTGAGTCACAGCGCAGTGCTCTTATTTCCTGCAAGCAGTTTTAAGCTATTGTGATGGACTTCCTCCCCTCCCCTCCCCCACCCGTAGATTTGATGTCCTCCCCGTGAAGTTTCACTTCCCAGTTGCTGACACACGCCCATGCCCCTTCCACAGCTGGTCACGTTAATGACGGGAATAATCGAGGTCAACGCGGCCTCCACCTGACGCCCCACCATCTGCAAAGCTTTTCACGGCCGTCGCCGTCCCGCCTGGGTGTCCCAGTACAACAACCTTCCTGCATCCCAAGCACAGGCAGGGGTTAGTCATTCACGTGTGGGATGTGGGAGGAAGTCAGGGTGTGTTTCAGGGAAGTATAACGTAATACTTCCTAGGACAGTGGAGCAAAGCAACATTTTGTTCTCATACATCAGATTTAGGGTATGACATACTCAAGTTTTCCTTCCTGGTTGTCCAGAACTGAGTAAGGATAAGACAATAGGACGGAAATATAAAAGAAAAGAATAAATCTAGAAGCGGAATGAGTAGAATAGAGCTGAAGACGTCAGGACAAAAGAGGTAAAGTGGGCCAAATTGAACCAAACAGGGCATTCAGCAATTCCCACTGTGGGTGTTGAAAGGCTGTCTGATCTGCAGTTTAGCTCTCGGCCCACAGAAGCAGCAGCAGGCAGAAACCCAGAGTCTCCAAAAAGAGGTCAACCTTCTGTTTGGATAAAAGCTCCCTGCAGCTGATCAATGCTCTTGGAGTAGATGGCTGGAGTCTGGGGATCAAAAGGCTTCCGCTCCAAAAAAAAGAGTCTGAAATGTGTAACATCTGAGATGTTCCCCCTTCTTTTGAAACCGTAAAAACTTTCAGACTTTATCAAAAGTGAAGAGTTTGGCTGGTCTTTTCAAGAGCTTGGATACAGCCGAAAAACTATTCCAAAGACACGTGAAGAAGAGTTTTAAAGAAATTCCAAGCTGTCGAGTGAAGCCCAAAAATGCCCCCAATTTTAAAAGTATATTTGATGGGCTGATGATTAGTATAATCATGGCCCTGAGACGCATCTTTATTCAGTAAGAGGACAGTAACCTAAAGAGATGTACAAAATAATCATCCATGAGTCTGAATCACAGACAAGCTCAGAGAAGCACAACTTGTTCCCAGTTTTCTATTCAACGCCTCGGGCTGCTGTTAGTGCCTTGAACCGACAACTCCTCGAACACTTCTGCTACCGGTTGGCCTGTGAGCAAAGAGTTGGAGACAGACAAAGTGGTGAGATATTTTCACACCTTCCAAAAGCAGCTGATGATCCTCTGAAATCTTATGAAGCTGTGTTCACTCATTTATTTCATCAAGTGGAGATTTGGTGGTTTTCATTCCTGGCAATTAATCAGAAAAGGCACAGAATGCTGCTGGCGTGGAGGCAGTTTAGGACATTTTATAACCCATAACCTTTCTACAAGACACCAACATGATGATGGCTTACTAAGGCTGTTTGTATCCACAGGCCATGTGCTTAACTGTCTCACGGGACATGTGGTTTTCCACCAATGTTCCTCACTCCTGTGTGGCTCTGAAAATGAATAACACCCCGCTACGCCAATCTAGATACAGGAACCAGGCTTGTAGAGGGAGAAATAGCTTCCATGTGTGGCTTATCAGCGCTGCAACCCAACAATGGAGCCATGAAAACACCCGTAGATTTACTCCCTTAATGACAATGGCCTAAGTTTCAACCCTGGTGATCTGGCACATAGCCGGCGACTTAACGCGCCACTTCATCACTCCTCGAGTGGCGTCTAAAGATAACCGCGCCGGTAAACATTTGGTTTTCCTCCAACTGCACCTCGGCTGAGCCCGCTGGCTCCGGAGTGAGCTCAAAACAGCCAAGGTGCTGAAAGTCCACCACCTCACTGGTGTGTACTTCTTGGCAGGGGCCGCTGAGCAGCCCCCTGCTCTTAACAAGGGCCTACTGGAACTGTGCGCCCAGTGCGGTAAATGACGTCAGAGAAAGTGGCACCACTGGAAATCACAGACTCTGTAACAGCCGGGAAACTGACTGAAGAGTCACCTGTTACTCAACATCACTCAACTGACTAATGCACTAATCGCTTGTCACTGTACCAACTGTCCAATCATATTAAGGGCTGCGAGAGAGACAGTGTTATAGAGCTGCAGCCTCAGCATTTCACTCGGCGCAACTCACATCCCGTGGAGATTTTCTCTTCTGGCAGAGCTCTTTATAGTCAGCAGACTCTGCCAGGTAGGGAAGGGAAAGGGATCGTCCACGCACAGGTCGAGTTTTTCGATTCGCTCAAAAGAGCCTTCTCAAGTGGCACCAAATGCAAAACAGGGGAATAACCGCACTTTAAAGTTTGGAGGGGGTTGACTTTTGAGGGCTCTCCTGTGTGTTGGAACTCAAAACCTAAAACTGTGACAGGAAATACAGTTACAGCTCCACCATGACAATCAATAGTGCTGTAATTATCCCTGATGCAGCCCAGGAGTCTAGTAGCCCGGGGGAAGGATGATGATGTAGGATACAGACGTGCACCGGCACACACACGCTTCCTGAAAATAAGCTACACACATACGCTGGAAACGCTCCCCTCCTTCATCAGGAACATCCTTTTCTTGACTGGATGACAGGTCAACGATCTCGGTTTGAGCCACTCTGTTGACACAGAGGAAGAAGACAGAAGAAGAAGACAGAGATGGAGACAGAACCAGAGAGAAAGGTTGTTTCCCCTCGTCCGTTGAAGGCGATGAGAGGAGCAGCTGTCGGGAGCTTCCTTTTTGGCTCCGTAAATCCACACGCCCCCCCCCCCCCACACACACACACACACGCATCTTTGTTCAGTTGCTCAGTCAAAAAGGCCCGAGTTCTCCTGGGTGGGGTGATGATGGAGGGTAATTATGGTGACACCTCGCCGACACCCTAACAATCTGGATCTCCCCTCCTCTTCCTGCTTCCCCTGCCCATACCGCCGCCCTGCGCTCCAGCTCGGTTACCACAGGGGTGCCCCCCCCCCCCCCCCCGCCGTCAAACGGCCTTCTGACACATTTGTCTGTAGCTGAGGGTGGGGGTGCTGCACGGGGAGGGTGCACCGGGTGTGTGCGGACAGTGGAGTCATGGGGAGAGAACAGGGGGGAGGGTGGTTGTATTTTGGCATTGAATACCGACGCACTGTCTCTCCCCCCCCCCCCCCTCCTTCCTGTGGTTTTATGGCCTACTTACCGGTAGCAGACTTTCATCTGGGTATGAGAGGGGTTCTCTGGCAGATCTGTTGCAGAGATTTTGATAGGGGCTCCAGGAGGAAAGGGATCTCCAGCAGGGCTCCTGTGCTGGACCGGATGGCCTAGGGGGGCATGCAAGTTCTGGGGGCGATTCAACACCCCTGGGTGGCCCATTAAGGTGCGAGTGTTAGGCGGACCGTTGGGCTGTGTTGGAAACACATGGGCCTGATCGTCATTGTTTTGCTTTCCCCGTCCTGCATCTTACCTGTATTGATTTCCAACTGGCGGCTATTTGCCTCGAAAAAGCTGCCCGGCGCCAAACAGCAGAGAGAGAAAAGTGAGGCCCCCCCCCCCCCCCCCCCCCCCGCTAGAGAACGAGGTGGCACATTTAGCGGCTAAAAGAGCCGGATAACAATCAACATACAACCTCATATAAACCGTTGTCTCGGAGCTTATAAAGTTGCACAGCACACCTGGAACTAATTAAGCAATTAGCTGAGCAGGTAGGAGACTATTAACGAGTGGCTGCGCAAACTGGCACGACACACGCAGCAACACAAGAGGAGCGAATATTCCATACAGGCCGCACTTATTGCCTCATTAGGTTTGATTAAATGTGCATTATCCTTATGGAAGAGTCTAATTCAACTGTGATCCACTCTGGAGACCTGTTTCCACACACACGTGGAACGCGTTAGAGCGACGTTGAATTCAATATGACGTGGAAAATTCAAATAATGTTAAAGTGCAACGCAAATTCAATTCTCAATAATGGCGTTCTATTATGGAGCTGTGCGTACAAATCAGCTGCAGAGTGACTCCTATTGAAGTCAGCGTGACTCTCATTCATCAGTGGAGGATGGATTGTATTGCTGAGCGGGGGCCACCCAGGCTCCAAACCTTAAAATATATGATCTTCAGTGCATTGTGTCATAATGTATATGTTGACTTGCTTCCAAACGCCTGACGTTTAGGGTTATGGCAGAAGCTCCATCAAAACCTGCTTCATGTTCTCCATTTACAAATCATAACACGAACTGGACGTGGACGGTTGAGAGAAAAGAAGGGGAACAAAAATCAGGAATTGTTCTGCAGTGGGAGAGCGATCATTCTTGGAGTTTGCGTGTTCAGTTCAACATGTTAAGTTCTACTCGGAGGGGAAAGCGGGAAAGAAAGATGCCTTTATGTTTTTGTAGAGTGTATGTAGAAGTTCAAACCTGGGAGGTTGTGTGGGGAAAAAAAAACGGCCCTCTCTGAAGTCCCAGAGCCTCAGGCGAAAGCAAAGCGTGACACATTAAACACCGTGATCTGGATCACCTGAGAGAAAATGTGTGTGTGTGAGCTGAAGAAAGAAAGAGGCATGAGCTGACACACAGAGTGGGAGGGATAGTCAGGGGAGGAGGGCAAAAGGCCGATCACGCTGGGATTGTTGTCAAAACATCACTGGGTCTCCATGTGTCTCAAAGCCTCTGTGCGTGGGAGGGAGAGGGAGTACTGTAGGTGGCATCTCTGTGCTTGTAGATCAGTGTGTGGGTGGGCACGGTGGGGTTTTTTTTCCATCTCTCTCTCTCTCTCTCTCTCTCTCTCTTTGTCGTCTTTGCATCAGTAAAGTGTGCCACTCTGTAAATGCTCAGCGGCTCTCGCTAGAGTCATCCAAGAAAAGCCGCGGAGAGGAGAGCTCATGCATTACAAACAAGCTTTGTTTGAACAGTGTATGAAGGAAGATAATTACCTGACGGGATGATTAGAGAGAAAAAGCAGAGAATAACCAATCCAGGCAAAGCGGGAGGAAGCAAGCTAGACAATCTGGCCAAGTGTGGGAGGAAATGTATAGACTGGGAGAGTAACGAAGGAAATGGGGAGCAGGTGAGCAGGTGGGCGGGGGAAGGTCAGGTGAATGGGAACGGCAGGGAGTCTAGGTGATCGCGACAGGTGGGAAAAGTGGAGGTGGGAATGCGGCTGGAAGCTGCTCAAGTCAGTTTCGACATCGGGGGCAAAAATAAACCATGAAATTTGACAAAAACACTGAAGGAGACCTGCAGTGATTTGGCATCGCCAACACAAAGTTGGGGAGCTCAAAAGTCAAAAACAGACTTTTAGTCCCTTGCGTGAGTCAGACTGGAAAAAAAACGTAGATCCTACATTTCCCATAATGCCACCAATAGCATTGGAACAGCTTAAAGCTCTCTACCTGGTAAATGTCTTCCGCCCCTTAGTTTTCCCCCATGTACTTTCTGCTTTACTTTTTTCAATCATCCAAGACAAATGACATCATTCATTCCCAAAATCAACAGGAAAGGTGTCTCGATGGGTCTGGCAGAGACGTGTCCTGGTTAAATAGAGGATTCAAGGAAAGCCACTCTGAGCCACGAGTTACCTACGCCACGTAATTCATCATCGAGAAAGACATGTGAACGTTTACTTTTCCATCTGACAGGTGTTTGTTTGGGAGCTCGCCCGCGGCCATTTGGTTTTTTTCGGCGAGCCTCCGAGCATCTCTACGCTGCAGCATCTCCCCCCGCTGGTACACGGCGTATAAACATTTAGACTTCATTGGGCAATTTTCCTGTCAAAGAGAGATTATGTGTCTGCTCCACATTTCCCTCCGGTCTCCTCAGAGAAAGTGTTGTCACCAGAAATGGATTCAAATAGAAATCAGATCACTTTTGTTTTTCTCCGCAGTGCAAATATTTTGGGAGTGGGGAGATTGGGTTTCACTTTCTTTCTTTTTTTCTTAACCGCCCGTCGCTCCAAATTGTCGTATTGGAAAAAAATAAATCCTGCACGTGGAGTCTGAGCCAGGAAAGTCCCCCCCCCCCCCCCCCTTGGTCTGTTTTTATGGTGCGCTGAGAGCCTAATTGGCTTTGCAGACGGCCTTTTCCCCGCGGTGGCCCGCGGTGCTAACGGCCTCCGCGCTCCTCCAGCCGGTGGCGCCGTCACTCGAGCTAGCTGACACTTAACATCCAGAAATCTGCGGCGGAGGCTCACGCTCCCACCTGATGCGCTCGCAAATAAGAGTGGGATAAGAGTGACGTTTGGTTACACCCGTGCGTCTCCCCCCCCCCCCCCCCCCCCCCCCCTTGTCTTCGGCCCTCCGCGCTGATAGAAATGGATTAGCGTGTTTCAAGTCTCTGACAGATTTTTTTTTAAAAGCCAAATAATTTCCAAACCTCCTACGCGCGACTGAATCACTCCTCATGAGAGACCTTTACCGTCGGGGAAGGAGAAAGATGTGTTTTATTTGTCTCAAATGCCAGACTCCCACTAGTGTACTGACACGGTGGTTTTCCACAGTAATCCTATGTGGGAGGCAAACCTGGGCCAAGTAATATTTACCAGCATTTTCTAGCGTTGATTAAATATTTCGCTGGCAACCACCGACAGGATGAATCAACCAACTTACCTGCCGCTAGGTGAATTACTGTGCTCGAGCATGAGTGTGGTGGAACGGGGGGGGGGGGGGACACATGAGCAGGCCTGTGACTCCCTTTCCAACAAAACAGTGTGCACGGGGGAGAGAGAGTGGGAAACAAAGATGGCCTCTGATAATGAGCTGTGACCTGAGGCGGCGGAGAGGTGGGAGTCCCGTGAGGCGATGTGGGCCAAACGAGGGCAGGGGGAGGGAATATGAGACCCTGTGTGTGTGCGTGTGTGTGTGTGTGTGTGTGGATGACTCTGTAGACTACCAGGTTTACACAGGAGAGTCAGTGCATGTGTGCCTGTTTATGTGTTAAATCCTCGCGGACACCCCCGTCTGCGCTCGGGCCCTCTTGTCTCCGGCTGCTTCCGCGTCAATGCAGGTCACGTTTTCATTGCGTTCAAATGTGTTTTGTCAAAGGGGGTTTAGGTTACCGGGGGGGCGGGGGGGGGGGTTTGGGATGGATGGCGAGGAGTTCATCAGCACAGAGCTGTATAGCAACAGAAACACTGCGACGCTTGTACAGGACATGTACCTGAAGCTACACATCTGAACGAAATTGTAATTTTTGCAGCCTAAACATTGAGTTTTATAGTTCCGCCTCTTTTCAGGCCCTTGACAGCTGCTCAGTCATGAACATATAATCGATTTATATTTAGAAAACATTATGCATGTCATCTTTTCACAAGGATTTTCTTTTCATTTACAGGATCCGGAGCTGCTTCGAGGAACATAACAATGTTTCAGCAAAGAACGTAAACTTATTCTTGCACTTGGCGACCACGTCGGATACAGAACTTTCCTCTGGCTGCAATTAGATTGGACCGATTTCTTCTAATCAATCCCATCATTGACGATGTTTACGCGCCCACTAATTATTCAGAATATGACAATACACAGCATGCTCCGTTAGGATTTTCCAAATTTGGCCTTATTCTGAATGTAGCATTTTCTGATTAAGACATGCCGATATTATTCTTTGGACATTCCTGATGCACGTCGTCTGTTCTCCTGCATGGCCGTAAAAAGAGTTTTGTAAATCTTGCAGAAGAGTGACAACGAGAGCACACCGCGGGAGCAACAGGTGGGAAACGGAGGGAAACTGAGGACGTGCGTCATGGCGGCGTCTTACGTTAATCAGAACATGCACGGCTGCATGTAAAACGGGAATATCCATCCGCTAGTTCCCCACGCATACACCTGCACACACACACACACACACAACATGCACTCCCAAACCCCAAACCCACACTCGAACCCGACCCCGAAACCAAACCGCCAACTGTAAAACAACCCTCTTCTCAAAGTCAGAACCAACCACAAAATATCTCAAGAGTTCGTCCAGTTCAGCCGAGTCCTCGCGTGTACCACAGTGTGCGCGCTGACACATCCAGAGCACAAATCCAGCTGCTTTCTCTTCAGATCGACTTTGTCCGACTCCACTCGTCCGATAAAGGGGCTTTTTTTTTTGCGCCGTCTTCTCTCATTATCACCTAGTATCACATTATTGTGTGTTTAACATTATATCGCCAGCCTGGACACGTTCCCAAACATCCCGATTGTGTATTTTATCCGCAGATGTGTTTCATAACCTCGCCTCCTCGCTCCAACGGATATGTCAAGATCCCCTTGCTCTTTATTTTAACAGTGTGTCCCTGATTGCGAGAGAGGAGAAGTTTTCGCGGTACCACGTGCCCCGCGCCATCTTGGTCCGGGGTCGAATTAGCCGTCAAACAGTCTGGACCGGACAGGACGTCGCGTTCGAATGCAAATCAGCCATTTGTCCGCGTGTGTGTGATCGATAGAGAGTGAAAAAGGGGGTCACAGTGGTTGATTTGGCGACCGTGTGTTTGCAGCGGTTGTGTTCACGAGCCGCCGCTCTGCTGCCGAGCTCAACCGCTGACCGAAGTGGCACACAAAAAAAAAAAATCCGCCGAATTTATGTGATTAATGTTGCTATATCAACAGCAGAGCTACACAGTGTCGGATAACCAGAAGCAGACGGCAGCGCGGCGCTGACTCGGCAGACTCCGGTCATCGTGGCAACAGTTACTACGCAGGTTTTAAAGCAGCCGAAGCGACCGGCTCTGCTCCGAATTATCAGACGACATGATTCATTTAAATCAGTGGTCTTTATGTGAGTTTTTTCCTTTTTTTTTTCTTCATAAAATTGATCATTTTTGCCTTGTTGCAGAAATCAAAAGCTCTGCAACCGTGAGCCTTATTTTTGGACCATATTTCGCACTGGATGTATTTTCTTTAAACAATGTCCCGCAGAAACACACCAGTCGAATATCACCGATGAGTCACACGGAGCCACAAGCGGTTCATGATGGAAAAGCTCGTTCCACTGCAGCAGCACCGGATTTATACACAAGGCACATTAGATTATCAGTAAGTCAAATCACCGGTTAGGTTGGAAGCTTTGCTTTGCGTGCGCCGATGTCATCGCCGACAAAAGCGTGACGCTCGTCGGCTGTCAGACGGCTGCGACTGCAAAGAATTACGAGATCATGTACTCCGGGTGTGGATTCTGCACGCGCGTTACTTCTGTTTTACTGCTCAGTCCAATCAAACCGAGCGCCTAATCGGATTCCACGCATTGCTGTGTGAAACTCAAACAATGCTTATGTTCTTATATTCGGCTCCCCGATTAATATTGCGGACGTTGCACTTGTTTAACAGGAGCTCAAAATCCGTTGACGCTCTTAACCGGCTGCCCGATTACTGTCATTTGAGCCGTTTAAGAGGCTAGTTAGCTCGTAAGTCAATCCTACTTCACGTCGAATAAACCCCCCCAAACAATGAAAGCGCTTGAGTGTGTCTTCATGCGTGCGCGTACACGTTGTACATTGTGTGCGAGAGGGCTCTCCGAGAACACCACGGCGGTGCGGTTTCTGTTTGTGCACACGTGGCCCTGACCACCTCCAGAAAACTTGTCCAGCTGCTTCGCGCCGATTCACATCTGGGACGAGTCTGCCGGCGGTTGAAGACGCGGAGCGCGTGCGCTCACATATAGTGCCTCCCGCACACAGTAAATCCCCCTTACACATCCATGCATGCCGAGGACATTTCCACTATGAGGGAAAGAATGCCGACCTCAGCGATGTGCGATTGTTTTTGAAACCGCGCGGCCGTGTTGTGGCCCCGTGACCTGCTTTTCTTCTTTCTTTCTTTTTACAATTCTGTAAAACCCAAACAGATTTGGAGGAAGCGGAGTGGGGGGGGGGGGGGGGGCGGGGGGGGGGGGGGGCGTTGAATAAACACAGCAACCTTCCCTCTCCTCTTTATTTTCCCCTTCACCTCCGGCCCTGCTTTCTCCTGCTATACCTATGCGGTGTGTGTGTGTATGCTCCAGTGAGGCTGACCCACTTGGCAGAGGATCAGCCGTGTAGTTAGAGCAGGATTAACAGTAACCCAGACACACAAACACACAGCCATCAGGTACAGTATATTGGAAAACTGTGGCATTGTTTTACCGGCTAATTCATAATTTTGCAACTGCCGGGTGCAGAAGTCCATATTTAATCACATTTGTTCTAAACCCCTTAACACAAAGCAAACCCCACATCACGAGTTCAGTCCAATCGATCGGTGATTCCTCCTTTTTGGGCAGTTTAACTTGAACGGGATCGTTTAAAAAAAAAAAAAAAAAAAAGCTTATGGAGAGGAGAAGACAAAGATTTTGGGATAAATAAAAGTCTTAACATGTGGACTTTTGGAATCGTGTCAGCAAGTTTGGAGGATTCGAGTGGCTGACGCTGTGAAAAAAAAAAAACACGGTGCCGAAAGGCAGAAGCAAACACTCATTTACTCCACACGCTCTGTCACAC
This sequence comes from Pholis gunnellus, assembly GCF_910591455.1. NCBI lineage: Eukaryota > Metazoa > Chordata > Actinopteri > Perciformes > Pholidae > Pholis > Pholis gunnellus. The sequence goes on from NC_136551.1 coordinate 5,221,453, forward strand.
ACACACACACACACACACACGGGTTTTTAGCTAAAGCAAGACGCTCACAGGTATGCACAAATGCTTGCTTGCATAGACAGACGCTTCGCTAACTGGATGCTCGTGCACGTGCATGAACTTAGTACGTACGGTACACACACACGCACACACACACAGTTAAAGCTCAACCGCCACACTCGCTCAGCCTCTCGTGTGGAGCACAGGGTAGCCTGTCAGTGCGTGAAATGAGCTGGAAAAAGAGCAAAAACAAGAAGAGGAGAAGCGGTCGAGAGGAATTCGTCGAGATCTCCCCGAAAAAAAAACCCTTGCCCTCGCAGGAATGCAAACGCGCCTGAAACTGATCAATGTGGGGCGCTTTCGGGTGAACTCGTCTTCTTGCAGGCTTTACAACTCAACCCCCCCCCCCCCACACACACACACACACACACAAACACACACACACACACACACACCTCTGGCGATGCACAGCGTCCCTGGTTGGCCTAATTGCGGTGACTTGCCACATGCTTCGAGAGCGGAGAGCGATACATCATCATCGGACATGTGCATACAAACACTCAGTGTGCACGTGCAAGCACGCATAGCGGGTATTTCTGGGGCCTGAGCTGTGATAGATCCATTTCTCCTCGAGGACAACGTTTTCTTGCCTGTCACATAAAATCCAACCTGCTCTGTGTGCAAAGATCTGGCCTCAGGGCGTGTGTGTGTGTGTGTGTGTGTGTGTGTGTGTGTGTGGGCTTATAGGGTTGTTTTACTCTGGTTAGCTGCCAGATGGGTGAACCTTTCCCTCACAGAACAACACAATGAGTGCCAGCGAGGTTTCAAAGTTCACCTTGGGACCCCCAGATGCGGCAAACGCCATGAATCTGGCTCTGGAACCGGGTCGAAACAAAGTGAAAGCATGTGGCGAGAATAAGTGAATGAAGCCATTATGCTTATGATGCTGTATTCTGTGCGCCGTGTGGTCGCACAGGAGTCGCAGCCCGCCCACCGCCCCGGGCCCCCACCGGCTCTCCTTTGGTTACACTCACACAGCGGGCCTTGTTGACTTTGGTCGGGGCTGACGTTGTCGCACAGCGGGAGCGCAGCGCCTCGCTAGCGCTCATTTCGGGGGTGGAAAGTCACCGCCGTCTTCCTCTCCAGAGAGGAGCCAAACAGAAATAGGTGACCCAGACCTATAGGTTTCCCAAAAAAAAAAAAAAACTTCAACGGAGGACACTGTTCTTCTGGAAGCCAGCGACTGCGTTTGAATGAGTCCCATTTACGGGGAACTCGCAGAGCTCAGAATCAGAAGATTTGAGACGGGATACTGTCATGTAAACAACAACCTGTCGCCTTTATGATGTCGTTTTCGAAGTATTCTCACGACAATTGTCAGACGCGTCACTCTGCATGTGCTCCAAACGAAGAAAAACGAGACCAGGAAGCAGAAGAACACTGACGTCACTGATGAATAATGAACATTAAAGTGGCACAGGCTCGTTCTTCAGTGTTGCATTCATTGACTCTACCAAGGCCGCGCACGCACGCTACCTGTACTCGGCGAATAAGTAAGACGATCCCGCGCGAAACCTGTAATCTGTGGCTCAGCGTTGCGCGGCGGGGCGCGTTTCCATCTCTTTACAGTAGGTCACGTTCACCGCACGCGTACATTTCACACGCGTTTGTAGGTCAGTTATGCGAGCGCGGCTGCAGAGAAGAGCGAGAGAGAAGAAGAAAAAAAAAAAAGAAACAAAAACACACGGAGCGGCCAATTCCGCCAAGCTTGTAGTCAAGCCACCCGGTCCTGACTGGAAATTCCCAACGTGAACTTTCCATAGACGGTGTACAGCCAGGCATTAGGGCTTACTACTACTGTGAATCATTGTTGGAGTCACGGTTGCCAAGAATAATGGACACGACCTCAGTTAATTAAAAGTGCAACATGTAGCATTTTTAAAACAGCAATATATCATTGTCTAATTAACTGTAATACCTTTGGTGAAGTTTCCATAAACAGAGGAGATTTGGAGGCTTTTTTTTCGTGCCAGCGGTATCGGTAGTGCCAGCGTTTCCTCAAAGTTCGACTGAATTTCCCATAAAGCTCTGCACGAGTTTGTCTTTTCCCGAAGGCGCTGCACTTCCTTTGGTTTGGTGCCGTAGAGCAACATCTCTTTGTGCTTGAGGAGCGATTTGCGAAGACCTGATGGACAAAAAAAGAAAAAGGAAATTCAGGCCTATCATTTTCTATGATGGACTTTTTAAAAGGGACAACACAACAGATTAGCGTTACACAAAGCAATTCTACAATTCTTCAAGCCTTACGAGGAGACTGAAGATTGTCCCCGAGGGTACTGTAGTGGAGAGTATTAATATACTCACTTTGTTAGTATTGCATTAGAAAAACTGTTGGGAAACGGCCAAATTAAAAAAACGTCCTCAATTCACTCAATCACTCCGAGAGCGAAAATGTCCCAAAAAAACATGCATCTTAAATCCTTTGTGTTCAAACCTGCGTATAGTCTCCGTAAAGGGGCTTCAGAGGACAAAACGATAGCCATGGAAGGAATAATGAACAGACAGACCAAGAGGAGGAGGGAGAAGAGTTGGCTATATTGTTCTCACCAATTAAACTGCCCGAGCTGATCTGTAACCGTAGACCGCGCTTCAACTTTATCTCTTTCCGCATCAAGAGTTCCTTGAAGGGATGTAGGGAATGAACAGGACAAGTCGATCTGACCCAGTTCGCTGCTTTAGAGAACAGAACATCACATCTGGAACATTTACTTGTCCTCCCCTTCGCTGAAAAGAAAAACACCCACGAGCAACGGAGGAGAAGTGATCTCTATCTTTGTTTCAGGCCGGTTGGAGTAGCGGGGTATTAGAAGAAGAGTTGACTTCTCTGGGTCTAGAGAAATACATAAAAGTGCAAACAAACAGCTGCAGACACACTCGCACGCTTCGTCTTCTCATTATCTCACCGCAAGTCTAACCAGAGATACATTCACCATTCTGTTTTTGACAAAAGCCAGTAACTATAAAGCGACTTTATCCCCACCCTGTCTGGTTGAGCTATATCGGCTCCTGTAAAAAAAATAATGGTATGATAATAAATGGTGACGTGGCAGCTTTATCTGCACGAGATAAGCCAGAGCCCAGCAATTAGACACAGCCGAAACACGTGAAAAGACTTTTATTTGGGTTTGGTGTGATTCCACGGAGAAGGTTCATCAGGCCTGACAGGTATGCGGGCGGGGGGGCCCGAGGCCATAACGGACCAAAGAGGGAAGAGTGTGTGTGGGTATGTGCATGTGTGTCCCACTAGGGCACAATTAGGAAGCAACTATTGTTTTTTATTGGCGCTCTGCTGAACGTAGGCCGAGCCCTGGGTTTATGAGACACACACACACACACACACACTGTCGGCATCCTCGCGAGCCCCTCGCCTCCCCCACTCTCCCCCACTCTCCCCCACTCTCCCCCTCTCCTCCCATGGCTCCGCTTTAACGCAAGGCTGACCCTAACAATCCACAGCTGTTTGAGCCCGTGGGCCCAAAACAATGAGATGGGCTCACATGACCCCCTGGCAACACACACACACACACACACATGCACATGTCGAACTGCATGGAAATGTACTATAAAAACACACAAGACAGACAGAAGCCGAGTAGTTAGCTGGGAGGCTATAACGACAGGGCTGAACACCTTCATGAATATGATTTGACGTTACTTGTCAGCCGGTAGCCAAGCGGATGAAGAATGAAACACGAATAAGCAGGTGGTATCAACCAGAAAAATGTAAGTTATTAATGAAAATCCACCTCTTCACGAGCTATATTCCTTCGTTTTTTATTTACCTCAGATGTCAACTTCAATTAGATTTTCTTGAAATCTCGGATTGGGTTCTGGTCAAACCTCATGGACACTGATCTGAGTCCACGACTGCAGTTTTCGAACCCACAACACATTTCTCTTTCACAATAAAAGGCCAAATGCTCTTTTGATGACAACACGCACGCTTCATCTTTGTTTTGTTTGCATCCAGTCCGTGGCATTAAATGAGACGCTTGACTTTTATGATCTCGGGTTCTGCAGCGTCCCCCCCTTCTGGGTTGAAGCCTGGGCCTTGAGGGTTGAAGGCCTACAGCGCTGCCGCGGTCGCCTGTTTGTCGTGGTTGACTTTTATAGCGGGCTTATTGGATTGTCCTGACACCGTGACTGGGCCGTGCGGTCTGTCCTCCAACAGGCACTGGGTGAAATAGTAACTGGGAAAATGAATTCTTTGTGCTTGTTTTAATCTACTTTGAGACGCAGATGGGTGGGGTTTGCCACATTCAGACAGTTGTTAAATGAGGCTTGCATACTTTTCTAGCGCTATCACAGCTTCCCGGGACTCTTCGCATTTTCCTACATGGCAACACCCAAAATACATCACGGCCTGGTGTGCATTCAGGACATTTCAAAACCTGAGACACTTAATGGAAGAAGTGGATGCAGTCACCGTGACATCACCCATTGGTTTCTGGATGTTTTCAAGCCTCGGATTGGGCTTTTTTTGGAGGTCGCCATCTTGTTTTTGCAACCTGAGGTGACACGAGAGGGTGGAGCTAAGTGCAAATGAACGCTGAATACGACATTTGAAGGCGACCAAAAAGGTAACAATGAACTTTTATGAGCTGAAAACACACTGTGATAGGGTTAAGGTTGTAACACAACTCCCAGACCGGACAACGACGTGGTAGCGACCTGTCAATCACAAGGTAGCCACGCCCTAAAGCATACCCTGCGTTATGGTCTATTTGACTCTAAAATGGACCATAATTTACTAAATGAACATCATGCTGTGTTGGAGAAGACTTGAAACTAGAGATTGAGACCATAAACTCATGTTTACAATGTTTACTGAGGTAATAAATCAAGAGAGAAGTAGAGTCATTTTCTCATAGACTTCTATACAACCAGACTTCTTTTTGAGGAGTCGCCCCCTGGTGGCCATTCGAAAGAATGCAAGTTTAAGGTACTGTTCAGACCCGGACACTGACGCCTTGGATGCAACATGCAAGCAAATCCAGGTACATCAAATATAGTATAATGATTAGATAAAAACATAAACATATATTGTAGAATAAGCATAAATATGGCTTTTCATAAAGGACTGATTCTGTGTTGCAGTTAGAGGCCGATATGATAATAATTAACCATATCAGTGTTTTTATATGTTTTATCCTATTAACTACAAATAACACATAGTGTGCAATACTGCAGACCTGCTTCTCTCTGAATACATTTATAGCCTCGTGGCCAGAAAGGTGGACTTGTTCAAACACTTGGGTAAAGAGGAACAACAGAAGCAGTCTCTGGTGCAGTTGCCCTGGGACCAACACCAAACCCCGCCCGGTGGATCTGCTCACTGGTCAACATTGTGAGACTAAGGTTGTACTGGGCAGCTCCCAGGTGTGAATGTGTGTGTGTGTGTGTGTGTGTGTGTGAGAGACCCTCCCTCCATCTTCTCCCCCAGGCTGTTCCTGGAAGTAAGAGTGAGCTCTCAGCCAACCTGTCCAGGTTAAATGATTTATAAACATACTTACAGCTAAATAAATATCTTTTTTATCTCTGCGCTCGCAGCTTTTGCGAAAGCAGCAAAAGTGTGACCCGTGAAACCGCGACACAAGTCGACGAAATCTTCCATTCCAGACCGTCCCGTTAGCTGGATTAGCTGTGAGCCTTTTTCGCCGCAGTGCTCGCAGTGATAACGTCAGACGCTGCCTCGGCCGGGCTGCTTTGGCTTCATCGCTCATGAAGATGTCCCTCTGACGTCTGAGTCAGGCGATGGAACCAAACATCCCGGTACTATCAGTCCCCATTAGCATCAGTCTCCATTAGCATCAGTCGCCATTAGCATCAGCGCCGGAGAACGTCTGAGGTAGCGGAGCTTTCGCAAACCCTCCTGGCTCTGGCCTCCGTGCGCCTGGTGTGAATTAAAATGACCGAAGTGACACTGGGTGTAGCCTGTGATTGACACAAGCGCATCTTCACCGAGCATCTTCACTGCTACACCTGACTGAAGTGGACCGAGGCGCAAAGTGAGGCCCAGGGTGGTCGAGGTTTGTTCGGCACAGCGTCTTTGTCTTTTACCCTCGCTGCTGGTTTGTATTCGGGAGCTATCTGCAGGGAGATAGTTCCAGAAAGTAGCATATTGTGTGATTATCAATGTGTGTGTGTGTGAGACGAGCAGGGGCTTAATATGATCATTGAAAGGGAGATATTCATGAAACAGAGAGCGAGAGAGAGAGAGAGAAGGGAAGGATGGGGTAGTAAAGATGGACACTGCCCTCCTGTGGCAGTGGATAGAACCCCCTTTAACACACAGGGAATCAAACATTTTGCAGTGCATGAGTTTAAATAGTTCAGAACAATGTGCCCCTGATACTCGACAGCGGTTATTACGGGGACTGTTTACTCTCTTAAAAAGAAGTTCCACTTTGCAAGTTGAGTGCTTTACAAGTCTGAAATATGTCACCTGAGGCAGATATGGATGTGTTAAGTGTTTATTTCCAATCATCAGCACGCTACCACACTCAACTAATATGGTTTTGTCGCTCCCTATTTAACATATAGCGCGCTGTATTTAGCCCTCTCACTAAAGTGCCAGAATTTAAGTGTTCGTGGTCTATGCAGCGCCCTGAAAAGTGTCCATGGCATGTTGTCTACGCTCTGCTAACAATCCCCAAAATGCAATTTCATTGACTTCAAGTGTACCGCTCTAAAAAAAAAAGAACACAAACATTTGTTTCTTCCATCTGCTCTCTTGACACTAGAGGGAGGCAGACCGTGATGTGTTTAAGTTGCATTCACAGCTCCAGTGTCTCAAAGACAGTCTGTAAAGGCCTGGATCCAACCCTGTTGGTTTGATCTTAAACGTATAAAGTGTATGATTGCTCCCAGATAAGACCAAGTAGTGTAACGCGCCTTGTATATGAATATCTGAGAGTGCCTGAATGCTCTCTCACACACACACTTCGCTTTCCTCTCTTAGACAAAGTCCTCCATGAGCACAGAAGAGCAAACACTTGTGTTTGTGCACGGGTGTTTGCTCTCAGTCTTGAGTGCCGTGCTGCAGGCTTCAAACTGCACAGTAACAACCTTGGAGGAGGCGCAACAACACAAGCTGCTGTGATTATTTCAACTCTCCACCAGGGGGGGAGAAGAGAACAGAGAAAGGTAATCCGCTTCCAACCTGGGCCCAAAAAAAAAAAAAAAAAAAAGTTTAAAAGCAAAAAAAAAAAATGTTTGCAGAAGACGCCAGACTGGGCGACAGATGCGTAAGTCACACGGTGCTTTTCACATTCAAGTGTTGAGCAGTTGTGTGCCTCTCCGCTGCAGTCTGACTTGTAATTGGTATGCGGCATGCGTTTCCATACACACACACACACACACACACACACACACACACACACACAGATGTCTGAATTCTTTACATGCACACTCCTACGGCCACACTAGTCGTCCTGTGTGCCATCGCATGCAACATGTGACAGGAAGGAAAGGGGAAATTGGGATCATTTAAGCTCCCCAACCATCGCGGCAATGCCCTCTAACTGTTGTTCAACTCAACGAGTTTCAAAAATCAAAACCAGGAAGAAAAATGGAATTATCCTTTAGCTGCGTTGAATTATTGATTGCTCCTCCGCCCAGGTTAAAGTCGTGTTGGTGCAACCCACCCTTCAGCTCCTCGGTGTTGTTTATTTGCTGTGTTTATTCTGTCTGGCGCTCGGAGCTCATCCGTTTCCCGGGGTGTTTGCGCTGACGCTCTCCCAGAGATCACCCGTCAATCAGACAGTGTGGGCGGTGCCGGGATGCCGGCGCAGAGCCTTTTTGGCATGTTGCACCCAACACCCGTGACCTGGGTCTGTGGAAATGTTTACTCTTATCCCTAAATGCTAAACCGCTCTTCTCTTCCACCCTGTCAACAACAACGGTGTGATAATCTGTCTGTGTGTGCGTCTTGTGTCCAAACTGAGCCACTTTAAACAGTCAGGAACCTCACAGTCCCATTGAGCTGATGAGTCCTCCTCTCCTGACTGCCTAGTGGGCAGTACAATGTGCTCCGATTGCATCCAATGCATGTAATCATCCACACTGCTTTTAGCACTTGAAGTTAGTCCTTTCGGCGTGAAAACACGGCCCATGGTGCCCCCCCCCCCCCCTACAGTCAGGGAAATAAAGCTCCTGTTGTGAAGCCCCCACTGCGACCGTTGAAGTCACATCAGTGCGGAAGAAAAAGGCTTTTACCGGCAAATGTGGCAATTTCAGCAGTGGTTAACTTTTCTTCTCCAGCTTGCTGACCGCCCACACACCAGCTTTAAGAGTGTCCCCTTGGTCACTCAGCTCTATAGGACATAATGGACTGCTGGTGGTTTTGCTGGACGCAGTGTGCTCGCAAGGCCACAGCTATAGCGGACTGAATGAGGGCCTGTATTTTACCCAAGGATGGATTGAAGTCCAGTATTTTCCCTGAACGTTAAAACGGCCTTAGCCTTAGCATTGCAGCTTCAAATTTAAACTGCGGCTCAAACGTCTTTGTCTAAAAGTGGGGACCTTCTTAAATACTTGTACGTACATGCACATGTATTTAAACACGAGGAAACCCGCTTAAACAGGGTTAAGGAGAATTGACCCCCAGCCCTGCATGGTACTGCTGTTATCTTGTGATAAGCCCTGATACCAACACTGTGTTTCCCCTCTTCGCCCTGGTTGGAGGTGTGAGGGGGGGGGGCGTTAAACCCCTCTCTATTTGCTTTCCCCTCAAAGGGACTATGTGAGGAATGCCGGGAATTTAACTGATCCCGGAGTGTCCCGGTATGGCTCCCCAGCGCTCCTGCCCGCTCACGTTCTGGGAACGGCCAGAGCTATACCTGAAACTGGACACCGGGGCGACCACCCCGCCGTGGGAAACCAGGCAGAACCGAAAAAAACACGCTCAAGAAAATGTCTCACACGGATCCCGAGCCTTACTCGTGGAGTGCTCGAGCTCACAGAGCCATGGCTCACCTAGGAATTCACCGGAGAGACACTATATTGAATAAAGCATAGCTTGGAATTTGTTTTCTGGCATCTTCACTTTAGAAACCCAATATGCAGGCTATAAAAGCGCAGCACAATAAGCTAAAGCATGTGTTTCTCAGCCATATATTTTGCCTGTGGCGTGCTTTTTTTTTTTTTTAAAGGAGAAAAACCTCCATCTGTGGACTAACAACAAGCAACGAACAAAATTACTTTGGGGAAAGCGGACACCATTGCACCACTGAATAAAACTAAAAACAGAAAGAAGCACATGTTCAGGAGGAAACCTCAGCACACTGTTAGAAGTAATGAATTCCCCTCGATTAGCCACATGATATCCTGAAAGGAAAAGATATGGCGGCAAATTACAGAGGTAATGACATTTCATGACATGTTGTTTGACAGATCATTTTACATTATGATCAGCACGACTGTATACGTATCCGCACATTATGCTGTCATACTTAGCTTCTAAAAATACAAGTAGAAAAGCAGAAAGAAAGCAGCACAAGTATGACTATTTATGGGTTCAGGGGCCACCAAAGTCAGTAGGATTCATCCTCTGGGAACAAAGAATGTCTGGTGCCAAGCCTATCATGTGGTTATTGGGAAGATTCCCCGGGATAAGTGGAAACACTGACCTGCTGGTGGCGCTGGAGAAACAGGCGAGGACCGTAGTCCTGATGGTTCGTCCTCCGGGGACCATGAATGTCAGGGTCAAAATGTCGGTGGAAGGATGGCATTTGCAAATTAGCTCAGGCTATAAATGCTGTGGTGCGTGGTATTGGTTTATGTTGCATACCACCACCGACGGACGGCTAACATGGCGGTCGAGTGATGATAACGCCACAGGAAATGGACCTCTTTTGGTTTCACACTAGACACGAACGCCGGTCCCCTAAGTGAAAGTCCTGTGTCAGTGGCGGCTGGTGGAAAATGTTCTAGGTAGGGCCATCCAATCAATTTCAGCAAACATCCCGGTATGATTTAATGTAAACAAATTAAGGTATCAAACACGCATTACTACTTTGCAGTAGAGGTTAAATATTTAACAGTAGAGGTTAAATATTTAACATTTATTCCAACACGAAAAAAAGCAGTAAATAACATCTTATTTTTGTCACCTCACAGGCAATTCAATATATATATATAAGCTATGATGAGTTTTCACTGTTAATTTACCATCTCTATTAAATGTTGATGCCTCCATGACCAAGTTAAGATGAGACTGAGGACAACTATAAGAAAAGATGTTCACTTTGCCTAATATGTAGCTTGACAGAGTTCTCACGTGTGCCCTGGTGTTCTCATGTTTCCTTACCTCCTCATCCCTCACTCCCAAACCTGTTTTTTTCATGTTTCCTTACCTCCTCATCCCGCACTCCCGTAACTGTCCGTGCTGGATCTGTTCCCGTTGTTTTAAGTTATTAGCATGACTGCATCCAGCTAGCCAAACCTGTCTGGTACAGCTAGTAGAGAAGCTTCATGTACTGCTTCCTTTTCCCGCTAGTCTGCTGTCTGATTGTGAGGTCAGGCTGATCTGGGATCAGCTCTTTGGCCTGTAGTTTCTCCTAAAACTTCTCCTCTCAAACGGGTCTTGGGGGAGTAGCGCTCGCGCTCGCCTGTGGAGACTTCTCCTGACGAGAACGCGCAGCTTGGGGCCAAATCGTTTTGGCCCCACTCTGAATCTATTTGAGGACGCTGATTGGGTAAATTGTATGTCACTCATTTCTATCCTTAATCAGCAATTGGCTAAACTGCTTCATAGACCCGCCTCGGTGGGGCGTTTTCAGACGTGCACACAAGCGGAGATGATGAGCAGACAGGCTGCATACAAAATCCCCTTCAAAATAAAAGCACAGGATTTTCTTTTCTTCTTTTTTTTTGGGGCTCAAGGTGGGGCCAGGCCCCATGGCCCCCTATTGACCAGCCGCCACTGACCTGTGTTTATTCAAACACAAAGGGATCCTTAATGCGTCTGTAACACATTCTGAGTTCCACTGCCATGAGTGAGACCAGGCTGGTTAAAGATATATATCAACTCATTCACCCCGTAGGAATTCGCTCGTATACTTTTTACAACAAGATTTTTAGCTCTGGTGCTGTGAGTTTTTAATCCTCATTCTCTGGTTTCACAGTTGGTGTTCTCAGACTGTTTACTTCAACTCACATGCTTGAAACCTGCTTTTTTCCCGCCTCTCTGTCACACAGTTTTCTCCATAGTTATCACTCTCCCGCTAGCTTTCCTCTCTAAACGTACTCTACACCTGTCGCATCCTGTAAAACGTATCGTTTAATACCTCATGTAAAATGACATCCAGCTTATAAATTTAACAAAAGAAATATTGTGAAATTCTACACACACACACACACACACACACACACTCCACCTCCTCTTTGACCTCCTCATCGGGTCACATTCGGAGTGGGATCTGTAAGCAATGCCGCAAAGGATTATGGGAAACCGTGGAGAGGCCAATGAGAGCCCTCCAGACGGATCGCTGCCGGGCATCGCCGCCCACCTATGACTGCTCTCCAGCCGTTGCCGTGGCAACAGCAGCGCTTGATGGGAGAGGATCCTACTTTCTGAGAGAGGAGAGTGTTTATTTAAATCTTGACAGCCAAACTCCTCACTGTTGGCCTTGATGCTTGGTAAAAAAAAAAAAAGGGAAGAAGCGCGTGTCATGACCCCCCGAGTTAGAATAAAGTTAGAAAAAAAAAATCAATAAGGCATGAACACTGTATTGACTATTTTCTTTGGCTTCGAAATGTTTTAATAATCTTGGAAACGGGACGGATTCTGTATTCCAGCATTCAACAGTATACTGTTTAAAACCTTTATTATGTTACCTTATTTGTGTGCGCATGCGGAAAAAAGTCTGAAGCTCGACTCAGATTTTTGTGTCTTTTCTGTACGCGTGAGAAAAAGTGGATGCACCGATGTGTTCATGTGTATATAAGAGAGGTTCGGCGTGGGCTGAGCGGTTCATGTTTATTCATAGCAGTGCTGATCTCTTCGCAGGTCTGGCTTTTTTTGCTCTTTTTCTCCCATCGTTCCCTCCCAGCCTTTTCTCCCTCTCCATCTCCACCGTCGCCACCGCTCTCTGACTCCGCTGTTCTCGCTCTCTCCACCCATCCCTCAAACACACATACAGGTGTGGGTAGCGCAATAGGGGGGGGGGGGGGGGGTGCAGAGCCATCACACACATTTAAATGTGAGTCGTGACTGGTGTGGAGTTGACTTTGCAACACCAGTGAATGCGCTCTTCAATGAGCCTCGGACAAATTGAATCTACAGCCGGGGTCCGATTTTAAAGGGTCCGATTTTGAAGGTTTTTCCTGCCGTTTCTCCCTCATGGCACAAAAACCAAAAGTGCCTTCCACAAACAGCGGACAAAAACACTTCCAAAATCAACCCTAATGTCAACTTTAGCTACCAATTAGCGCCAACGGGCTCTCATTTGTTGATGCTAAAGTATGACATTTAAAATGGTCGAGTGATGATGATAAGTTCCACTCCAGAGTGGCACACGTTGCATCTTTAACTGCAAATAAGGAGCTGAACCTTCCCCCCTGTAGTTAGTTTTTGCGCTGATGTGCGTTGCCAGCTAGGAGACCTTGACTGGTGTGTGTGTGTGTGCAACTTTCCAATCAATTGGATTCACCACAGGTGGCCTCCAATCAAGGTGTGGGAACATCTTGAAGGGGATCAAGGGAGATGGGAGACACAGCAAAGGGTCCGCATACTTATGCCAATGTGATATTTTCATAAAATCAATAAGAACCCCAATTTGAACACACTTGAAATGATGAAGGCACTTGCAAATGACAAGGTACAACATGTGTACCATACTAAATGAACCAACACACTGACATCTTGGGTAGATAACAATGAGATCAAACTCAAGCTTGCCCACTGCTCCTACATGCGTAGGTTAAATGTTGAATTTCAATTGCGCTGTGTACGATTATATGTGATAATATACGAAGCTGAAGCGTCGGACTTACTGGAGCACTTTAACAGAGCTAAATGTCTGACTTATTCATCTCTGATCATTTACATGACAAAGTCCACCATTCATTCATCTGATCCTGCAGACTCTCCCTGTTTTGTCGGGTAATGGGCCTCCGCCTAAACGCCCCCGGCATCAGACCTGATCTGAAAACAGCCTTTCTTCTCCATCACCTGCCTCCTCCTCCGCCTCCACCTTTTCCTCCTCTTCACCACTTCCACCCACGCTCCGCTTTTGTTGACTCTTGTCCAAAGTGAGTGTGCGCTTGTGTGTGTGTGTGTGTGTTGGTGTGCTATTTTGCCATTATTTCCCCCAACTTTTACAAAGCCGGTATCATAGTTTCTGCTCTATAAGGCTTCTAGAGCTGCTGCAGGTATACAGCGAGGGGACCCGCTGCCGTGGCACATTTTGCTGGCGGTGAGGGAAACGCGACGAATATGTTAATCATCATCCTTAAAGACGCAAGCAATAGCTGCGTCGATTTGGTTCACCGGGATTCTAAACAGATGTGATTTAGATGCAAATGTGCACCAGGAGTGGGTGTACCTCTCGTCACTCTGTCTTAGAACACAAAAGAGGTGTTGGCAGGGTTTGAAAGTTGAAATATTGTGATTCGTCACATGTTGCTGACTGACACGTGAGAACGGGATGAACAGAATATTGCATTAATGTCATCTTTTGCTTACTTTTAGGTTTGCAAAAACCCCCCACAGCCCAAGTGTGAGCATCATTAATTACTAGAATGAACTGATTTGTTGTCGAATTCTCTATCTGTGCAGCGTTTGGCGGCCCTTTCCTCTCGGCAATTGCAGCAGACTCCGCGCATGGAATTAAGCAACCAATTTCTGCGACGCACAAACACACTCTTCTCATCAGCGTGGATTCACACTTGACTGTTGCCATGGCTCTGCGAATCTGCCGATGTCTATCTGTCAAGGCCAGCGTGTTTGACGAAGATATTGTCTGGAAAGATGATTCACTTTGCACTCAATAGCCAGAGTGTGTGTGTGTGTGTGTGTGTGTGTGTGTGTGTGTGTGTGTGTGTGTGTGTGTGTGTGTGTGTGTGTGTGTGCTTGTCCACCCTGTCAAGGGGAAACAAGCATATGAAAAGTTTAACACAATGTCTTTCTCGGCAAACAGGAGCTGCAATAAAAGAGGATTAGCCGAGGATTTGGCCTTCGAAGTTCTGTGACTTCCTTTGTTCGACACGGTTGCCGCTCGATGCACGTAATTCATAAGAAACACATCACGAAACCGCACTGAACGTTCCGACTCTTTTTTCGACGAAGCGCTAATAGTTCAAACTGGCATTCTCCGATTTTTTTGGGTGTTGAGAATCTTTCTGGCAGATATGAAATGTAACGTTTTCTCGTCTTTGTTGTAAAGGAGGCAATGTGGCTGTTCTGTTCTGTTCTGTGCCAGAAGACGCCCCCGCGCCCCATGTGTTCGCTTCTGTTGTACACAAGATGCACACACAGACACACACACACACACGCGCGCGCGCACAGAAACGCTTCAGTATGCATGAAATTCCTACTCTGCATAGTGATGAATCTGTCTCCATAGTGGGTGGTAATACAGTGAATACTTAAGGTTTCCATCTATTTATCTGACCATCTATTTGTCTTTCAAAGTGAGATTAATCGTCTTTGGAAAAGGAAAAGAAAAGTGATTTATTAAAGTATGATTAAAGAGTCAACACTGTGTATTACATGTACTGAATGATGAAACATAAATACACATATTTCACAAGTGGAAAATGAGGAACGGAAGACATGAAAATATGTTATTAAATGCGCTCATGTTATTCTAAATGCATAGAACTCAGGTCATTATCTTTTGTCCAGAAGAATATATTAGTTCTGGAATAAATTCTTCCCTTATTTATTTATTATATTTGTTTTATTCATGCTCATGTAGAGTGTTCTAAGAGCAGTTTGTTTTCACAGGCTATCGTTACTGCAAATCTAAATTGTTTGCTGCTCTTCAGTTAACTCATTTAGGCACCTGAATCCAATTATAAGCAGAATGTACCTTCCTGTACCTCAGCACACATTCTCCCAGGTGAACTTGCCCGGAGGTGGATGGCACAAAAAAAAATTCCAATATATTTGTGCACAGTCGATTCTGTTCTAATTTTGGTTCACCACATTTGTTCGTGTGTCACTCAGCTCCCCGCTCTCTAACGCACCCGGTTTGGTTTCTACATAGCTGCTCATTCTATTCTAATATGAGACGAACGTTTAAAACATCGCACCCTGTGCTGTGACAGATACACTCCTGTCTTCAGATGAACTCATGAGAACACATGATACACACTTCAAAATCACACCATATGCATTGATTACATTCAGCAGTGGATGATCGTCCCAATAAAGCAAAAAAAACGTTTTTGTTTTTGTATGTAAAAAAAGGATTTTAATGAAATCCTGGAAGACAGTGGCTCTTTATGCTCGAACAGATGGCGTACTGTAAATTCTCCCCGACTGGTACTCTGTATCCATCAGATTTGCAATTTTTTTTAAATGATGATCCCTCCCTGCAAACAAAACATCAAATTGCAGAAGAAAATTGCTCTGAAAATGCTGCTTCGATGTGACTTCAGGGCGAGGGGGACGAGAGGTCCCAAACAGTCCACAATCACCAGCGGTTGTCCCAAAATCCTGGATCCTTTACCCGTTTGTAAAACATGAAATGCTGAGACGGGCACCGTTATATCCGTATCGCCTACGTGAATGATGGCTGCTGTAGTTTTACGCATAGTTATGGGTCGTTGAATTAAAAAGGGCCATCAAGCTGAAAAGCCAACTGACATTATTATCACTCCAAGTCATGTACTGGAGGCCTTGTTCCCCTGTGGCCACGTGACCGCGCCCACGCCCAACTCCCCAGTCCTGAATTTCACCCAATGTCTGTAAAACTGCGTGTTTTCTGAACCATAAGCAGAAACAAACAACAACAAAACGTATACGCGCGGTTGGAGAATATGTATCCTGATGTCGTTTACCAGCTTCTTAGCTCCACCTCTCTGAGTGCATCCGGCTAGCTATACAGCTAGCCGGTTCATACAGCCCGGCGTTTAAAATAACTGCCTCGCCGTGTGAGACCTGCGGTCAGTCATCGATTTTCAACGGTTCAATCTCGAAAACGCAGGTGATGGCGCGCGGCTGGAGACAGATGAAACTGCGCCAAAAGCTCTCGGGCATAATTAAACACACATTTTCTCTTGCAGAGAAAAGCAAAAATATTAAAAAAAGATGTGATTGATCTCATTTAGAGCGCATGAAAGCTGCCCCCCCCCCCCCCCCCCCTCCGAGGTCAGTTATCATTTATTCAGCGTGACTCATTTGCCTAAAGCGCAAATTCCTTGAAAGTATGAACTCGTGTCAAAATGAATGTTGCTGCGCTCACACTCGCACCCCCACAACCCTGCTGCTGGTTAGCCCACACACACACACACACACACACACACAAGGAATGCATGCACGTGCAAACACATACACGCACACACCTACACAAATTCTCACACACACACACGTGCAGACTGTGTGTGGAGGCGAATGTTGTTCATGCATGTCTAGTAGAGCTGAGCTATGTGGAGAGGATCTTTGATCTCAGCCAGGCAGCCAACCAGCTTCTCCACTATTTGCATTTCGTCTCCTGGGTCTGTTGGCTTCTTGGCCCCTCACCAGCTTCAGATGCAGGTTACAGCGGTAGCCAGAGGGAGATTCCCACACATTCCTGTTTGTGAGAGTGTGTGTTTAAGGCTGCGCGCGCGTGTGTGTGTGTGTAAGAGAGAGAGAGGGAATGAAGGAGGCCAAGCGAGAGTACCTGGGCACAGAAGCACATCAAAGTACAGCCGCCTGACAGAGAGAAATAGTGAGTGAGAGACGGAGAGAAAGCAAGATGAGCGCAGGGAAAACAAGCTGTGGATGTAGAGAGAAGGGGGGAGAGGGAGAGAGAGAGAGAGGACAGATTGAGTGAGAGGAGCAAGGGAGTGGGAGAAAGAGAGTGAGGCCTCTCCAGGAGGTCACTGAGTTTCTGGATCTCCTTTCCTTTTGTCCCACAGCACATTCCACAGCAACACTCTGGCCAGTCAGCCAAGGAGCCGCAAAAAATGAAAAGAAATATAGTGGGGTTAAAAAAAAAAAAAAAAAGAACACCTCAGACTGGTATAGAAACACAAACGGAGAAGTTATTCTGCAGCAGCTTTGGTTTGAGCATCTACTTCCCAAAAGGCCACAGTCTTTCATCAGATTATTTGGGTTTTCATTGCTTTTATTAATTATCTGAAACGGCGCCTTTAAAGGATTAAAGATTGTTCTTGGCTGAAGTAGAAAAGGTCATCAGCATGGAGCGATGTCAGAGAAGGCTGGTACAGATGAGCCTTATTGGCACCATAAAGAAAGGCAGCTATGGACCCGCAAAGACGAAGAAGATAGAAGAAGAACGCTGGTTCCACATTCATGCAAACCAATGATGTAGCGCTTACGAATGTTGAGAGAATGTTTCCTTAGAAAGAAACTGTCAGTCATTAAGTATAGCAGCACCAGCACCAGATACCAGCACTGTGATATATTCAGCCTGAAAAGATCTCTCCTCGTGCAGCTTTAAGCTTTAAAGACACATTGGAAATTTAGACCCAAAAAACAAATGAACTCAAATGAAATTGTGTCACGCGTTTTGGGCAGTATCCTAAAATGATATTTGGGTGGAGTGGCCCTTTTTAAGCTGATATCTTCAGCTATGCCAATCAGTGCGGCCGAAACACAACAACTCTAGAAATTACACATTGCCCGCCGATTCCAGCGCCCTTAATGCATTTCCCTTGCGCACCGAAGTCAGGGAGTTCGCGCTTGTTCTCATCGGTAATTTGAAATGTAATTACCCATCATTTTAGAGTGCTTCAGGAGCCTGACACCTACATCTCCCCCTCTGTCTTTCTTCCCCCCCCTCTCTCTCTCTCTCGGGCTGTTTTTGTATGCTGGTGGAGGATTGTATATTTTCCACCCCCACACATTTTTGGAGCACCTAGCCCCACCATTACCTATGTAAATGAATTGGGCTCAGACAGGCGGTTTACAGAACCACCTCTCCTACACCGTGACTAAATGGGTGCTTTTACACGCACACACAGGATGCCAGATCATATCCGTACTGCGGTAATATTCAGGGGGGGGGGGGGGGGGGGACCTGTCCCTGTGCATCTTCCTACATCTGCGTGAATGAGCATAGCGGATATGTAAAGTATAACAAGTGTTATTTTTGGTGTCATTCATTATGTGCACACTGGGGCTCATAAATTAAATCAGTGTTTCCTCACGTGCATGATAATAGATGAAATGAAACAAGCAGGGGTGGGAAAAGTGCTCAGATATTTTACTTCAGTAAAAGTAACAATACTGCAGGGTAGAAAACCTCCAAGTCAAAGTCCTGAAGTGAGAGTATTAGCATCAAATTATATTCAAAGTATCAAAAGTAACAGTACTCATTCTGCAGAGTATAGCCCATTTCCGAATTGTGACTGGATTATAATGATGAATGTGTAAATGACTTTAATGTTGCGGCCGGTGAACGTGGAGCTAACTCATTTATTAGTTGATTTATGTTTTGTATTATTAATCTGAACCTGCAAAGTAACACAAATTTAGTAAAAAGTACAACATGTGCCTCTGAGTAGAAGTATAAAGAAGCATGTACTCAAGTAAATACAAGTACCTCGAAATGATACTTAAAGCTGGGGTAGGCAACGTCTGAGAAACCAGCAAGAGTAAGATAGATGTTTCAAGTTATCCACAAGAGGAACCTAGCCCGGTGGGGAACTGCCCATGACTCCGAAGAGAGAAAATTTCAAAAAGAGAAAATTTCAAAAAGTAGCCTAGCCTAGCAGTACTCAGTAAATGTACTTAGTTACATTATATTATGATAATGTGACACCAGAGGAGACCTTTTCCCCAGAACCCAAGACACCCAGTTCCACCTTTGCAGCTATAATTCATTTACTTTAAAGAATTTATTTTGAGGAGGCAGCTGATTTTTTTTTCTTCCCAAGTCCAACCTGTTCACTTTGCAACCAAACCACATTTTCTTCTTCGTTGTAAAACAACCCCTCAACCTTATGAGCTCAGTTTTCAAGATGAGCTATATTAGTTTGAGAAAAAAAAAACGTCCACCGAGCATTACAGAGCCAGTTTATAAATGAAGCAGGTCCAGGGTCCGGGCCCTGAAGACGGAGCGGGTAGAGCTGAGGCCAAACCTTATTGCACATGTCGGCGCGGCGTCCGCGGCACGAAAAAGAACACCAGACAATTAAATACTTCCAGCGCTCCGCATTACAAGTGCCTGACTGTGACCTTTATCGTGGCAAGATTAAACATCAACTTTCTGCGAGCAACGCCGCAATCCAATCATTCTTGCCCCCCCCCCCCCCCCCCCCACCCCTTCTCGCTCTTCTGCGCCGCCGACATGTGAACCGTTTTGTTTCGCTTTTTCCGTTCGTCAGACCAACACCTGGCGACACAGCAGCACACGAGCCGCGGGAGTGCTTTTTTATTCCGCGATCTCCAGCAGTTTGACAATTGTTTTCAGCCTTGCAAAAGCCACCCACGCGCCGCACAGCTACTTACGGAGCCCGGGCTTTTCAGAGTGTCCTTGCTTTTATGTACGCGTGTTTACATCCACCTCCGCGCGCAGAAGAAGAACGCGGCGGTGAGATGCACGCTGTCAGTCAACCCAGAGCTGCTACCTCTCTCTTTGTCTGTCTCATGGGCAACTTGGCTCATTAGCAAACAACAATTGAAAACAACTGACATCGGTGTGATCTCTGACCGCGAAGCTAATCAACCGGTCCATTCAATTACAATTAATCAACCGCTGCGGATTCCGAACCACTGATAGCCCGCAGCACCTGCCGAAGCTTTCAATTTAGAGAGCTTCTGTTGCTATGTGGAAATCAGGACGCAGCTGTCCTCATCGAACGGTGTGTGAGCAAGTTCAACTCTGACAAATGACCCCACAAGGCCCGCGAGACATCGTCGCCTTCTGTGATCACCTTCCATCCTTTATCCTTTCGAGCTTTGTGCACGTGCAGCCCAGCAAGGGCCGGCCAACAGATGGGCTTTGAGCAGCTGATCTGGAAACAGCAGCTCCTGCAGGCGTTTACGTTGCATGAGGAACATTGAATGTCTTATCAATAGATTGCTGTCGCTGTACGTGTGCATGTAGCAAGGCTATGGGAAGTGCGGACTCCGCCACTGACAATGCGAACCACAGCTAAAGAGTATGAATATGTTTGGTGGCTTCAGCAGAGTCAATCAGACCAAGATGAGTGAAGGGTACAGACATCAGAACAAAAGTCCCACAGACGCTGGATCAAAAAACTCCTTAGATAGTAGTCACAACCACATGAGGGACGAATCTGCCTGATTGAGAGTCCATCCTGACAAAGATGGATCCTTTGTCTGTATAGCAGATTAAAGACCAACAATACATTGGAAGTTATAACATTACGGTTGGGGAAAGTTGCTGGTCCTGGTTCAATTGTGTCCGTACCGACTTGAACCAGGACCTCCTCCTCATTCAGCCTCCATAGCATTATGAACATCTCCCTGTTGCCATACTGGCACCATTTTGCCCAGATAAAAGCCTAACTGTATTAAAAGCGGCCCGAAGCTCATCTTCTCTCGTAACGCTGCCTCCGTCTTTGCCTCTAAGCTCCCAATAATGATGCTGTTTTATGCCCGGCATCTGTCACCTGTCAATCAGCCGTCCTTGCCTGTTCAGCCATGGTGCCAATCACCGCTCATTACCCACTTCTTTTTATACCCGCTGCACGCAATGAAACATTCAACTTCCATGTTGAAAAATAGCATTAGCGAATATATCGTATCCATTTTTTTTTTTTACCCTTCCATCGCATTTAAAGCTCCGGAATGCGGTCTCTCTCACAGCTCGCTGACATCCGGTCAAAGCACTCCGCGGGCCTCGAACCGGTAATTTCCTTGCGGTTATTAGATGTAACCCCTGGTGATGGCCACCGTTGCATCGCCCCGCGCATTTATTCTCATCTGACGGCTTCTCTGCCACACGCAGCAGGGATGTGCAGGATAAGTGTAGCTCTGTATTTATAACCCCTGTTGCAGTGCAGGTCGCAGATTCTCTTCGTCTGAAATGAGGTTTTAGCAGTGCGACGACACGTGCTGCTGCTGCCCCCTTTCCTGGTCTGGTTTTTCAGTTGTGTCATGCAAAAGAATCCACTAAAAGCGAGTATTCTTTCTTTTTTTTTTGTTGCTATGTTCTGTTACACTGATGGCATCACAACAAGATGAGCTGTCCCCCCCCCCCCCCCCCCCCCCCCCGAAAGCTGCCGCATGGCCCTGAGCTGCCTGTTCAACCGCCGAGCCACCTGGTTGTGCACGTAAATGGAGCCACTCCACGAGAAGCAACATGAGTCACAGGTGTTCAGAGCTCTTTCCTGAGGATGCTCTGCTGCCCTTCTTAAGACCCCCCCCCCCCCCCCCCCCCCCCCCCCCCAAAAAAAAAGAAAATCTACTTCAGGTGACAGGGAAATGTGGGGTTCGGCTTTTAATGGCCCTATACTGTGTGTGTAGGTGTGCACACAATTGATGCGTAGGGGTGTGGAGTGGTCAACTGATGAGGCACTGTGGAGGCTGAGAGCTCTGGAGAGTGGTGTGTGTGTGTGTGTGTGTGTGTGTGTGTGTGTGGGTTGGAAGCCTCCTCTCCTCGCAGCGAAACACACACACACGCACACACACAAAGCTGGGGGAGGTGGAGGCAGCAGAGCTCGCTTCGCCGGCTGTCCATTGATCAGTGGAGAGGTTGGCAGACTTAAAAGATCAGTGTGGAGACCGGTGGAGAGCAGATGGAGGGATGGAGAGGAGGATACCGGGGGTCCTGTAGGATGCAGCAGCACAGATAAGAGAAGAAGAGGAAGGAGAGAAAAAAAGGTGGGGAAAGAAAGGCAGTCAGAAGTGTGTGAAGAGATAGATGAGGGAGAATTAAAGAGGCAGATCACGGCGTCTGCGGGGTTGCCCCTGGGGGGGGTTTTAAACAGTCTGGAGGAAGCCCGCCGGTAAGCACTTGATGTTTCTGTTTTCTACGTTGCCATATATGTGCCTGGGTGCCTATTTGTATGCCTGTCTGTGTCTCGTGCTGCCCATGCTTCGGTGTTGAACC
>NC_136551.1:5244205-5285130 GCF_910591455.1 Pholis gunnellus
CGCGGTACAGACCGTATAGTATCCCTAAAATCTCAAGTTCAGAGTTAAGACATGCACTTTGTGGTATTCCTTGCATCTTCTATATTCCCATTTGGTCTGGAATTTTGGATACGATAGCCGCAGTCTGTGGTGATGCAGTAGGTCTTGTAAAATAACCAATAAACGCACAAAAAGTAACGTAAATATGAGGTTTAAAATGCTATTCATCTAATATTCACCACAACAACGCCAAGCACAATCAATTTGACTGAAAATAAAGTTTTGATTTTCAATTCAGAGCCCAAAGCTCACGCACAAAAACACCAAATGTAACACATGTCAATGGGAGCTCTGCCTCCACAGCCCATTAGAAGCAGGGATGAGATGGTCTTACTATAATGAGCTGACATTGAACAACGCCTCTGAGCTCTACATCACCTTAAACCACAGCCACTTGCGTGTCTTGTTTTACACTCCCCGCTCGGCTGCGTCGGGCCCCCTCGGAGGTCCCCGGACCCTGGTTTGTGCACCGCTGAGCCAGGCAGCAGCTGAAGAATCCCCCCCCCCCCCCCCCCATCCACCCCCCTTATGATATGGAGGCAACGCGCGTTGACGTGTCGCGCTGCGCTTCCGACCACAAGCAGCGGTATGCGTCTCCGTTGCGCACACACTCTCACAACACTCTCATGGGGACATGCGGCCAGCAAGACGCAGCCACGGTAAGTGGAGCCACTTTTCGGCACTTTATCTCCCGGTGGGCTTTAAGAACTCGCCCCCCCTCCCCTCCCCTCCCCCCCTCCAGCTTCGGTCAGTCGTTGTTGGAGAAAGGGGGACATTTAACTGACTTTTTCTTTTTTTTTCTCACGTTCGGCGGCAACATTCCGCCGATAGCTGTCGATCCGTGCAGATTGCGCAACGCGGCGTGTGATCGGACTGGAAAACGTGAAAAACAATCCGGTACCATTGTTTTTATTCAACGCGACTCTCGCTACGAACCGCTCACTTTGACCAAAGTCCACCTTGTCATCTCAGTTATGCTTTTCTCTGGCCATGCGGGGGCTTCTCAGGGAGCACATTTGAGTCTCTCCACTTGCTTAAAAAGGGGGATTTTTACGCACCAAACCGTTTTTTGTAAAAACCCAAAGCCACATCTACAGCGTTGTCGAACAGTCACTTTTCTCTTTCTGTAAGTTAAATGTTTTGCTACTTTGAGGGGCAAAGTGTGCTGCTCGTTCCCGTGTGTGTGTGTGTGTGTGTGTGTGTGTGTGGTTTTGTGTGGTTGTGGGGGGGGGGGTAATGCGCAAAGTGTGTGGTCTCCAAGCTCTCCACCCCCGCAGAGACGCACGGTTCGCGCGCGCGCGCACGCGCCCTGTCTTGTCTGTCACGGTAGGGCATGGGTGTCTCTGGGTCTCAGGAATGCGTCCCGGCGTTTTGTTCTCTGTATTTCTGTTCACATCGCAGGCAGTTTGGGAACCGCTCTCGAAGCCGCTCTCCGAACCGCTGCCACGAGCGTCAAGAAGCGCCAATCAAACCTAGACTTCCGGTTACCTATTTCATAATAAGGGTCAGTTGCAATAGTGAGATTTTGTCACAGGCATATTGTAAGTCTGTTTATGAAATAACAAATGATCAGTATACTATAGCATAAAACAAAAGCAATATATAATCTCAATTGAAAGAGGGAACTTATCACATTCTCCATCAATTGTCTGTTGATCAACTAATCTTCTCTAATATTTCATCTGTGAAACAATATGCAATGTTACTATCAGCTAAATACAACTTCCCTTTAACTGTGTCTTAATTCGGCAGAAATAAAAGTTTGAAGGCTATACTGCTACTGCAGGTATGACATAGAATATCACCCACAAGAGCTAGATGCTTTTAGTTTGAATGCAAAAACTCTCCGGTTTGCTCCTGGTGAACTCCGGCCAGCTTGACAGCTATAGAGGAGGGGGGGGGGGGGGGGGGGGGCTGTCTGGAGAGGAGAAAGGGGGAAATTCTTGTGTTTTTGGTATGCGATTACCCAGCGGAGAACCCATGACTGAAGGGGGAAGGAGGAGGAGGAGGAGGACTGGGGTTGAGTTCAGGATACATTCCTGGCCTTCCTCTTTAAGTTAACCACATTATTGGAGCTGCTGACATGTTGCCTCCTCACATGACACCCGTAAGCTCCCAGCTGATGCGTTACAACTGGACAAAGTGGTCAGATGACCTCAGCGCTGACTGGTATGATACGCAGATACCACATGGGGAAAAAAAAAAACGACGCTGATACCATAGAAGAAGACAAATTCAACTGGCCACAACTATGGTTTGCGCCACGGCCAATCCGCTCCGAAATGTTGTGGGTTCTTCTCTTCGCAACACCCTTTCGCCAAGTTTCATGAAAATCAGGTCAGTAGTTTGTCCGTAATCCTGACAGACAAATAAACTGAAAACATAACCTCCGTGGCGTAAGTTAGGGATTGTATGAAAGCTATCGAGGCGGGAAAGGGGGCTGAACCCAATGTTTGACTTTCTAAAAACAAAAAGCTCTCGTGGGTGATTAACATAAAATTACAAAATATATGGCGAAACGCACCTTTATAACAAAAGTAATCCTCGACGTAATTATTTTTGATAAAACTATTCAATCTTTTTTACAGCATCTCGCACAAGAAAAGAACTAAAAACGAAAAACGACATAACCCGCCCCCTTTTCTGACCCCGCCTACTCCCCGAATCATTTGTGCACAGTCCCTTAAAAACCTGAAATTTCTATCATACCATTTTTTTTACGGTTTACAGCTCCTGCCTGTAAACCAACAGGTGGTCACACACACACACACACACACACACACACACACACACACACACACGCTCGGCGTTAACTACAGAAATACAGTGACATTACATCCAACATAAATGGGGCTTTGGGACATTTGCATAAAACCAGTGTCGCTCTGCCTTGTTCTTCAGCATCTCTGTCGGAGCTGTAATCGCCCACTCGGTAATGACAATTACTATAATGGACTGATTGTTGGATTATCCCGCCAAAGTGGTTTTAGCGCACATCTGCATAATTGTTCGTAGCGTATATACGCGCCCGTGGGCTCCTGGCTGCCATTAGCCGCTGCAGAAAAGAGAGTGATTGAGGAGTCGCTCGGCGCTCGAAGAACAGAAGAATTGTGAGCCGACTGTGTGGGTGTTTTGAGTGTGTGCCGTGTGAAAATGCACTCAGCGTTGACATATTAAACATTGTTTTTAGATTCGATTTGTTGTCGACTGATGCGGTGCGGATGGACAAGAGCAGCTGTATGAAGGGGGTGGAAGTTTTACTTTCAGGGGCCCCCCCGAGCAAGGCGTCGAACCGAGCCCCTATAACTCTCTGCTGCTCCTCTGTGCAAACAAGTATGTGTGAATTTGAAGCAGGATATTTGCAGTCGAGTCGCTTTTATGAATAAACGTTCGGAAATGAAGATTGCACAAGATTACAAAGAGGGGAAAAAAAACTAATCCGCCGTGAATGATGCAAGCGAGCCGAGGCGCCAATCGGTGACGAGACGCACCATTGCTTCCAGTTTTATCAAAACTCTACCAGTGAGGTTGCAGCCGCAGTCTCTCCAAACAGTTAGAAACCAGGTCGGCTGTATATAATGTCATATAAAAGTCATGTTTTCACCGAATTTAGTTTGAAGCACATCAATGCTTTTCACTCTCATCTCCCATGATGCTTCCTTTCCCTCCAGCTCGCATGCATCCCATCGATAAAAGCGAGGTAACCTCACAGACTGTGGGTCGGTTTGGCTCTAGTCTTTGTTCAGATGCTCGAACGCGATGGGAAGACGTTGTCCCGTCTGATCACATGACCAGCAGATGGACAGACACATCCGTGTAGAACATGGGGGGGGGGGGGGGGGGGGGCTTTGGCAGCGGGAGCCAGATCGGCGGGAAATCTGTCGCACTCCCTCCTTCCAGCAAGAAGTGCTCATTTCGACTTCACTCTGAAAGATTGAGTCGGCGCGCGGAAGGAAGTTACCGTCTTCCAACCGGCGTGCAACGACACCTGGAAACCTGCACGACCGTGACTTCATCCCCCTCCTCTTCCTCCTCTCGGCTGCTCGTCTCCTGAAAGCAGGCCAACATCCCACTCGCACACTAATATCACGCTGCCTCTCACTCTCTGCTGCTTTTCTCTCTCAACAGCACTCTGTGCTAATTACTCTCCGTTTCCATAGCAATGGGTAGCACCTCTCATTTTCCTTTTTGTGTGTGTTATCTTGGACAGCCAATCGCAAACACGCCTTCCCATCACATCGTGCGACCCAGGCGACAGTTTGTATTGTTGAGGCGGATGGATTTGATCCTGCGGCGAAGCAAAGCGGCATTCATCCCCCAAATTACAGAGAACGAACATAAAAAAAAACACCTTTTATATAATAAGACAGTCGTTCATAATCCGTCGGTGATTTAACATGCTTTATTTTGTGAAGAAGTGTTATTTGTGACTCACACACGGGGGGTTTTAACCGATAGTTCCTACATTTCCCACAATAATTACTTCAATCTTTGCTGTTTTAGTCATAAATACATCGTGTTATTACTTCAAACATTATGTATATTTAAAGACAAAGGGGCCCAGACATTACCTGGTGATTTACTTGCTTCCTGTCACTGTGTTCTGCCAGAGCAGATGGAATATTCCTGCCATACATTATGAATTATTAATTGACCAGTGGTAGGAATTGTTCACTCAATGGGGACATTTCATAAAGTTATTCTAAAAGGTTCCATTCAGCTTGTATGAATGAGTCCCCCCCCCCCCCCCCCCCCCTTTCCCCATCTTTCCCTCTCAGCTATAGGTCTGTGCTGTGGATGTCACACATTAGACTCCATGTGAGTCACACAGTCGCACGTTTCCATATAGTAACGTGGAACTCGGGGGAGGAGGAGGTTGGTGGTGGGGGGGGCTAACACTGAAAACGGTCAGAAAACTAGCAGGGGTTGTAATTACAGGGGGGGGGACAACACTGGAATGGATTCAAGTTGTGTGTGTTTGCGCCTTTTGAGTCGAACGAGGAGGAAACAGAGTGAGAGCGATAGCCTGAGAAAACAAAAAAAAAAAAGGGGGAAATTATCCCGGCCCTCGGGGCCCTCGGGGCCCTCGGCTCATTACTCATTAAACACACAGGAACGTTGGGTCAGAGTGGCACTTTTAAGGACACATTTAAAAGCTTTTAAATTTAAAGGATGCAATTTCACCTGAAATTCCGCTAATTTAGAATTTAAATACATTTAAACGGGAATTTGCACTACTAATTTAGTAATTTTTTTTTTTTTTTTAAAGGGTTTCGCCCTCTTCCTTTTTTGCACGTGCCTTCGTGCTACATTATCCTCAATGACCCAGGGTTTTATGAATGGGCAGCAGGAAGCCCTGCCATTGGCTGATAGTGACAGCCAACCAGGGAGGATCATTTGCAGCAGAGGTGGGAGTGTATGAATGGACAAGTCAGACAATTTTAGAGGTCAGGGCCCGGTGTGTGTGTGTGTGTGTGTATGTGCGTCTATAGGTGTGTGCGTGTGTGTCACACACTGACCTACTTGGTTTATTGCAGGCATCTATACATAGCTGTGGGAAACGCATGGAGAGACAATCGGACCGGTTTAAATTAGCAGTCATGGCCACCTGTCTGTTTCTCACAAAGGCGGAAACGCCAGAGCAGACAGGGCAGAGACGGAGGGAACAGGAAGGAAGGAGAGGGGTGAGGGGGGGGGGGGGGGGGGGGGCATAGGGCATTGATCACACACTGCTGGTTTAACTCCTTCTCTCTCCTTTTTTCCCCCCACTGCGACACAGGGAGACATTGTTAGGAGGTCTGGTTTTCAGGGGGGGGGGGGGGGGTTGGTTATGGCCCGGGCCAAGCAGAGTTCACATACCTCTCTGCTGGATCACTGCCATATATAGGATATAGGTGGAAGATATACGGGGAGTGTTCAAGGACTGGGTCTGACCCCCATAGAACACCTCGTGTGATGACAGAGTTTGAGCGTGAGATAGTGTGGTGTGCAACACTTTAGCATACAGAATGTTCATTGACCCCGCCCCCCCCCCCCCCCACACCGTCTCTCGTAACATACAACACTTTTGTCACTGTATCGCAGAACTGAAGTTTCCTGTCTTTGTCGTTTCAGCCAGCCAACGGGAAGTCTTAATCTTCTTAACTGATGAAGACTTCCTGTTCTAAAACTGGCATCTCGTTTCCTAGAATCACGATTAATTTTTTTTTTTTACAGCCCGCACTTGGTTTTGTTCCCCCGCGTGCCTCCGCCAAGGTAGAGGCGTTTGTGGAAGTACTTAAGACAACAGCAGCAATATCACAGTACACGTTGGGCCCTGCTTTATCACCACCAGGGAATTCAACTCTCACAAAGGTTGAATATAAAATGTTGGCTTCTTAATCTCCCAACTCGGCCGTCTTTTTTTTATCACGTGTGCCGTTTCACCGTCAAACGTCTCTCGTGATCGAACCGATTCTCACCCCCGGTGTCTTTCTCTTTCAGGACTCCCATCAGACTCTCCCAACAACAGACGGGCACCCCAGGAAAGATGGTGGAGGCGTCCATCTGTGCCAGTCAAAATGGTCGCCGCAACAGACGGCCATCTTGGTTTCGGGGCATGTAAGCCCAAGAAGGCAAAAAGGGAGACGAGGAGGGAAATGGCTTGTTTAGCCGCATGCACCACAGCCTGTAAATGCTCTTTTCTAATCTGTATTTTACTTTTATTGATTCACTGTTTAGATACTCGGACAATCTTTGCGCTTCTGTCTGGTTACAATGACGACTGTGCGGCCATTTTGGCTCCCGAGCCGCAGGGCCCCCCGGCGGTTGCTCAGTAGTCAGTGTAGATCCTGTGGGGCTGGCAGCAGCTACATCTGGCTACTGGGTCTCCGCTGGCAGGCACGTCACTCGGAAAACGTTTCTGCAGCTCTTTTTGGACGTTTTTCAAATGCGCTGTAGTATTTTTTTTTTTTCTTCAGGCGTATTTGGAATCCCTTTTTTTTTTTTTTCGAACGGCGGTTTCTATTTGAAGTTCACACACACTTTCACTTGTGGTTTTTCTACCACGCGGCTTTTGAATTTCAAAGAAAATGTCTTGAATGCACACCCACTGCCTTCGACGGAGCTAATCCTTGACTGCACGGGTAGCTCAGAGGACAGAGTGATTTATATTTGAAATAAAAATGACATTTTGAGATACTGGGTAAAGTTCTGGACCTGGCATACAGTGTAGGATTCTGTGTGTGTCAGTCTACAGCTACATTGTCTGCTGGGTTTCAGGCCTTCACTCTAAACATCAATGATTATGTTCTACAAGTCTATTGTTTGTATTATTCCTGTAAATGACACCAAAGAGCATGGATAATTTGACAACGTTGTGTTTATTGACTCATCATAAAACATTCTTCAAACAATAAAACAATTTTAAATGTCCGTTTCTGTACAATGCTTGCTAAGCAATTTTATTTATATATAGAAAATGTAAGAGGAGTTGTGTTAAAATGACAAAACTCCTTCAAATTTAATGGCAGGTACTCTGGAAAAAAATAACAGCATTCCATCAACAAATATTTTCAAGCAATAAATATGTATTTATAAATAGTGTAAATTTACATCAAGATTAGAAACATAACAAAAATCACAAATTAAACTTTTTTTCCATAAGTCTATGTGCAACCCATTCTCTTTGTGACTTGGCTAGTAAGTTGTTGTTTTTTTTCGACATTTTTTTCCTTTTTTTTACCTAGAAACAAACAAAAAAAACGTCATAGTTTTGAAAAGAACAAGACAAAAGTAAAACATAAAGCTGTAAAAAAAAAGAAAAGAAAAGAAAATCACCTTAACTCTTCACATTACAAATTTTTTGGGAGATTTTGCTGTCCAAAGAGTCTTAAAATGACTATCTACCATAGAAAAAGACCAGTTAGGCTAGTGCTCCTTAGAAGGAAAAACTGAACAAAATTTTTGGGGAAATTCTATGAATCAAAGCCGACATTTCATCCTGTTCCCAGAATAGAAAACGTAAAGACGTGAGAGAGAGAGAGAGAGAGAGAGAAAGCTTGTCAAGTCAGTAGTCTTTTACGGGTGGTGTTGCCAGTTGTGACAGTTAACAAGTATCTACAAAACATTTTTAATCACGCATTAAGAAACCCACCCCTCCCCCCCGTTCCCAACCGTTTTTGATTAAGTCCTCCATTAAAACAGGGCTGAACCATTGTCACTAGAGGGGCTGGGAGGGGGAGGGAGAAGGGGAGAAACAAAGTCCTGTTTGCGAGCTCGGTGGCGCCCCCCTCTGGAAGGGCCAGGCCTCAGCACTTCAAAAAAAACAAAAAAAAAAACAGGTTGCATAGACAGACACACTCGGCCGCCTCAGCCTCCAGCCGTGGCTATGGAGACCAGCCATAATGGGTGGGAAAGGGGGGGTGAGGGTGAGGGGGGGGACGGCCTTGGCTTTCCTGAATATCAGAAATGGTCCGCGTATGTAGATGTTGTTCTTTTCCATTATATTCTTAATACAAGTTCCTGTGAATGGGGGGGGGGGGGGGGCTTCATGACTCCACAGCAGAAGACGAAGAAGGAGGTGTCACCTAATGTCAAGATGAAGATGAATGAAGAGGAGGGGCCTGGGGAGGAAGAGCACACACGACAATTAGTTCAGGAAAAACTAAATCTTTCCCCTTCATTTTGAAGGAAGAAACTAGCGCCTCTAGTCCCCCCCCCTCCCCCCGCCCCGCTCCCGGCCCCGCCCCTCGGTCTGCTGACTTACTAATGTGAACTGGTCGTAGACCTGCATCAGGTCCTCCATCCTGTGCTGCTCCAGCACCACGAAGTTGTCCAGCGTGGCGCTGCCTTTCCGGGCGCAGTCCTGGCAGTGGACCACGTGCTGCTTCTTGGACAGGAGCTCGCGGCGCACAAACAGCAGGTCGAACACCTCCACCTGCAAAACAAACACACACACACATGCACGCACAGGTGAGGAGGGGCGACGACTGTACGTCTTCGGTGTCGCTCCTGTTATCTTGCAACGGAGCTTTGATTTGTGAATCTGAGACGGCAGCGATGACGTCATCTAGACAGTGAATAATTCTAGGACACAATGACGGCTGACATTTAATTGGATATGGACACATTTCAGCTGAACAGTCGAAAGCCCTGCATTCAAATGAAACCCATTAATTAGCTCACACAAAAACTGAGCCGGCCTTTCATTCTATGTCAACGGAGCATCTGATCACTCCGTCCGAAATCACTAAAAAACCCGTTAAAATCCGCTCCTGTCCCTCTGAAACGCCCCCCCTCCCCGTGTGCGCTTACTGACCTCACAGATGGTGCAGTAGTGGGCCGGCTCGTCCCTGGTCCGCGACCTCAGCACCGTTTCCTTGCCGGCCGTCGCCAGCGCCTCCTTCACCCACTGGCACTGCTTCAGCGTCCGCAGCAGGCAGTACCTGTGACGACGACGACAACGCATTGTGTCACACTCGGAAAAAGAAGAAAAGCCAGCTCATAATAACGCTAACTAAACCCCCGCCGAGGGACTCGGTGACTCACTTGATCATCTCAAACAGCTTGTGGTCGGACACTTTGATGTTGCGCGCCATGTTCCAGGAGAGGTGCACCATGGGAACCATGGACTTGACGCTCTGGAGCTTGTTCCACTCGTAGCGCTCCACGGCCAGCTTGTACTGGTGGGCTGAAAGACACATTTCACATGATTTGACATGATAATGTGGCCGGCGTAAACAGGTGCACTGGTTATTATGGAAGTGTATTCGTGCCATCATACAACTAAATAAAAAAAATGCATAGACGGGGAAACAAATCCCGCGGTAATTAACTAAAAAAGGTAACCAATCAGCAGAAAAGCGTTTCAAATATCACAGGAAAGGTCACCGTATCAGACATAATTTCTGCTCGAGTATCGTGAATCCCATAATCCCGGGCGTACCGGTGAGCGGTCCAACGTTCCAGGCGATGTTGTTGCACCAGCCGATGGCCTGCACCCAGTGGACGGTGCCGGTGTTGAGCCACACCAGGTCGCCGGGGCGCTGGATGAACCGGTAGACGGGCACGTCGGCCTCGTACAGGTCCTCCAGGTTGGGCCACCACGAGCCCATCAGGAAGTTGATGTTGTTCCTGGAGGGGGGAAGACGGTGGGGATGAATACAGGAATGGATTGGATGAGGGGGCGTGACTTACGCAGAAGACGGCCATCTTTAAAAGAAAAAAAAAAAAAAAAAAACTTCCCTCCCGTCCAGCTTACTTTTCACAGAAGTTGCTCATCACTCCCCAGTACGGCTCCGGCACCGCAAACCATTCACAGTCGCCCGGTCCGATGTTGATGTTGACGGCGCAGAAGTTGTTGTGCTCCTGGTGACCTGAGAGGGGACAAAAAAAAAAAAAAAAAAAAACTCTTTTGAGTGCACGAATCCACGCTCTGGAAACCCGGAGCGCCCGAAAACAGCAGGAATCATTTGTACCAGAAGTACGTTTGTCGCGCCGGTTTGTGCATTAACCTGCTATCCTGCTCCCGGGGACCTTCATGTAGAGCTGAACGGTGTTCATGCCCAGGATGGTGTGACCCACGTGGCTCAGCAGGTTGCCGGCTGACACGACGCGAGCGAAGGCCGGCAGTTTGCTGAGCTCCTGGAGCTGCTGTTTCCACCTGGAGGAGAGAGAGCGTTGTCATAAAACCATGTTTACAAAAGCATCTTAAAAGGGCAACGAATCCAGATCCAGACTCACTTCCTTTCGTCCGACACGTCGATGTTGGTTCCAAACTTGATGTGCTTCAAGGGACCCCTTCTTTTGCGGGCAACACTGAAGACACACAAAAGAAATCCACAACTAGCCACATGTGGTTTAATGTGCTCAGTACCTTCCAAAAGACACATTCCGAGACCGGATATCATCCGGCTTCTAATGTCGTTTCAAAAACACACACAAGCAGATTTTTCTATGGGGCTAAATAAACAAAATAAAAGCCACTAAAGAGAAACGTCAGGTACCTCTCTGCTGATGCTGGCTCTGTGTCCGAGGGCTCCTTTAATGCCTTCTTCTCGTTTTCCTCCTGAGAACAACGACAAACACATGAAGCTACTGCGCTACTGGAAGCGGTCAAAGAGTTTGGTGTGGCGGACGAAGCAGGACTGACCCGTAGGGACTCCTGGAAGGAGGCGGCCTGATACTGGGCGTATTTGGCGATAGTGGTGTGGGCGCGGGCGCTCTCGCAGCGCCACATCTTCTTGGTGCCGGCCGGGTCCCAGTTCTCGTCGGCGGGCTGCGAGAGCTGCGTCCAGACCTCCACCAGGTGCTCCGGGTTCGCCTCCACCAACGTCTTCGTGGAGAACAGACCCAAGTCTGCCGAGAGGGGAGGACACACACACACACAAATAATTAAAACACGGACGTCTTTGTGATCGGCATACCTTTCCCGCCGCTGCAAGCAAAAAGCATTTACCCAGTTTGAGTGCTCCAGCCAGTCCTCTGATGACGGTGACGGGGTTGGAGGGGTTTGTGCAGAACTGGTGCAGTGGGGGGAAGAAAGCGTCCCTCTTGTTCTCCAGCTGGTCCACAGACAGGAAACAGGAAGTTAAAGGATATCATATAGCACTATGACCACCTGCTTTAATGAACAAGACTCATCAGGTCAAAGCGAACGGGACTTTTTTTTTAAAAACAACAGCTGCCAAAACACTCCCTGAAGTGGGCTTGCGGCCCTCTTGGGCGATACTCACATAGATGCTGGGTGTGGGAGGGTTGAGCTTGTCTTTGGGCAGGGCTGGTGAGGGTGGAGGGGGCAGCCGGGGCGGGGGGCACTTATCGAGGAGGATGCTGCTGTTGGAGAGGCCGTTCCTCCCCAGGTTTCTGCACACAAGAAGAAGAATAAACCACATGCAGGGATGTACAACAAGCGGGAACTCGTGCAACCAAACGGAGGAACAGTCCACTGAATAATCGGCGCTAAATAATATCTGCATGGCAACAAGACTGCCCAGTAGCCGTCGGTGTTGTTTACGGTTACATAATTATTTCCCTTTGGTTGTGTAGTAGCCCTGAAAGTCCAGTGGGGGGAGACATCGTCAACACAAACCACACCGCTCAGCTGATCTCTCTCGTTGGCGATTGAACATACAGCGAAAAAAAAAAGCCTTTTAACCGGCAGACAGGTGCAGCTCACATACTAGTGTCACCGTAACGCTTGGGTACCAAGAGAGGACTCAAACGGGGCCTCACCTGCAGGCCTTCAGCACGTCCGTGGAGCTGGGGTAGATGGATATGGAGGACGATGAGGAGGAGGAGGAGGAGGAGCCGTGTGGAGGCGTAGCTTTCAGACTGGTGACGGTGGGCGGCTCGGCCTTCTGCGGGCTTTGCGAGTCCTCCGAGATGCCTCCTTTGCCGTTACCGTTCACGGCAGGTGCAGCAGAGGTGGCGGTGGCGGCGGCGGCTGCAGCGGCGGGGCTGTGGCCGCCTGTTTGGGTGTGTTCTGAGGATTTGGGCGAGGGCGTGGCGGTGGATATGGCAGAGATGGGCGAGGAGGCAGCCGAGCTGCCCTGTGCGTGGGGGGTGGAGGGCAGGACGGCCGGGTGGATGTTGTTGACTTTCTTGTGGGACTCCGTCGTGGCGGACGCCGTCCCTTGTGACGGCACCTCGCCCTCCACGGGGCCCTTCCCCCCTGCCAGCAGGGCAGATAGTCTCGGATTGTCTGCGCTAAGGCTCGGCTTCTCGCCACCCTCCGCCCCCTTGCCATCCCCCGAGTGTACGTGATTGGCCAGGCAGTCCGCCTGCGCCGCTTTGCCATCCGCGGGCGTCCTCGGCGACTTGCCCTCGGAGCCCCCGTTGCCGAGAGCGGCTGCGCTGCTGCTGCTGCTGCTGCTGCTATCTTTGGTAGCGGACGCACCGGGTGCTGCTCCACCTGAGGTAGAGGAGTGGGGGAGGGAGGGAGGGGACGGGAGGTGGTTGTGGGCCTGCTGTCGCGGCGACGGGGCGCTCGTGGAATGTCCAACCTGATTGTTGGGGTGCACGGGGGCGATGGAGGAGTTGGGGGTCTGGGGGTAAGAGAGGGTCCCCTCACTACTGGAGCCTGTCGCATGTGGAACACACCCCTTCTGAAGCCCCTGGAGGAAGAAGAGAGCAACTGTTACACAGGGGCAGCAGGAAGCACAGGCAAGGTGACTTTAGTACTTAAGTTACCATGCTCGTGGACTAAGGCGCTGTGACTTAATAATAGTTGTGAGCCGCACCCTTTTCTATTCTCACATGTGTTGCGTACACATCTTGGCTCGGCGCCAGACACGAGGGAAGTGTGCAACAATCCCCGCATACTTTCATTTACAGTCCCGTGGGAGGGAGTTCACAGCTCGATTCATGCAACCACTTGATGGAGTCAAGTAGGTCATTCGGATGAAAACAGAATTATATCCGTTTCTAAGCTGAGAGACGGAGTTTGCATTTTTAAGGAGTGGAAAAAAAGGGTGACCGGTGAGTGAGGCCCAACCTGAGAGGAGTTTAGGTGCAGGGCCTGGCGCGGCGCGGCGTCCTGCGTCTGCGCGCTTGTGCAGGTGTGAGGTAGCAGTGCTGCGTCGCCGCCGCCGCCGGCAGGTTGCAGGTAAGGCACGTCTCCGTTGGGTCCCGTGGCCGCGGGCCCCGGCTGATTATTACTACTGTTACTGCTGTCGCCGGCGGGGCCGGGCTCCGAGTGTCCGTGTCCACCGGGCCCGTTGGCCAGCGGCTGAGGCGGGCAGAGGGGCCGGTGGAGTCCCAGGTGGGGCCGGGCGGGGTGGAGGCCGGGGTTGGGGGAGGGGAGGGAGTTGGCGGTGGGGCCGTTGGGGAGCGAGGGGCGCGCCTGTCCTCCTGAGGCATTCTGTCTCATCTGTAAACATGACGACAACACAGTTTAAATGTCGGCACAGCTTGACAATGAGTACCGTACGTTACCGGGGGGGGGGGGGGGGGGGGGGTTTACCTGGTGCTGGTGCTGCCTGCATCATGGCGAACTGAGCCTCCAGTTGCCCCAGCATCTGAAGCTGTGGGGGCTTCAGGCAGGCTGGCCCGGTTACTCCGCAACTGTTCCAGCGCCTTGAAGACGGACAGCAGATAAGGAGTTTGCGTTCGATTTTAAAAAGGCGCAGATCGTGCATAAAGTTAAATATGAGGTAAAAGAATTTACTGACCTGTAATTTCTGCGGGGACAGGTACCAGTTGGGAACTGGCTGCTGCGGTGGGTTACTGACCCATGAGTCACCCTGAAAAACACGCGCAACGTTCAGATTTAACTGCACAACTGTAACTACTACAGGAGGAACGCGGCAGGTAAAGGATGCCGTCTCTGTGGCGTTTACCTTGGCAGGGCTGGAGGCTCTCCTCCTCTTGGCGGGGCAGGGACTGGTCCTCTGCTTGGCCCAGCGGGCCACGTGAGGGGGCAAGAGACTGACCCCCGCCCTCCGCACTGTGATTGGGCTTGCAAGCCTGGGAGGGGAGGGGGAGGGGGGGGGGGGGGGGGAATGGCGGGAGCGCGTGCAGACCGAAGCAAGGAGGAAAAGAACGTGAATGGAAGGGACATAACGAAAGGCCACGGAGGACGGAGGATGGGGGGGACGGGGGACGGGGGGGGGGGAGAGGAGGAAAAAAAATAAAAGCAAACAAGCATGTTTATCAAGGAGCAAAACGGATGAAAAGATACGGCAAGTGGAAAGAGGTCAAAGCAAAGCAAGGGATGGAGAATAAGGAAAGGAGAGAAAAAGAGAGAAATTCTGTGATTCCGTGTTGCCGCTTAAACACACAAAGCAGGACAGGTAGAGCAAAAACATTCCTGTGTATCCGAAGGGGTTGCTCCATAGGGCAACAACAGCCCGGTGGGGGGGGGAGGGAGGTGGGGGTGGGGGAGGGGGGGCAGTTCTCTCGTCGCTACACCTGCAGCCCTCGACGACGTCATAGTGACTCTTCTGATACATCGGTTCCATTGTACTTCCCTATTGCGCTTTCGAGCAACATGAAGGCATTTGCATAGCATGACTCTACCTTTAAAAGCAAAAAGGTCAGGACACACTCCGCACACTGGCAGCCTTACCGTTACCTCGGGGGGGGGGGGGGGGGGGGGGGGGGGGGGGCCTATGAGCCAGATGTGACTGCCCGGGAATTTAACCTCACTGTTGCTCTAAAACAGAGGGGCGGGAAATAGACGCCAGAACTCAATATCTTAAGCTAGTATTGCTCGTTTCATTTATGCTTTTTTTTGCAATCCAAAAAGTGAAATGGAATAAGTCACATCTGGCCCATTGAAGACAACCCCCCCCCCCCCGGAATACTAGGGTCTCACAGTGAATTGACTCTCACCAAGTCAAAGCCGATACAACCGACACATTCCAATGCTAGAAGTCGATGACACAACAGCGATCGCACACACAGACATGGACACAACAGAGCTACTCGCGTCGGACCCCGCGTGATGGGCGTGAGTGAGTGAGGAGACACGAGGGGGCGTCGCTGGAGGCCTCTGTGAGCAGGACAGCTACGGTCAACTACTGAAAAGGGGGGGGAGGAAGTGCGGACAGAGGCAATGGGAAGCCGGGGGGGGGGGGGGGGGTTACGCTACGACAGCACGACCTCACCGATCACACTAGAAGAGGGGGGGGAGGGGGGGTCAAAAGCCCCCCCAAAATAGGCCCAATGTCAATGAGTGTGAGAATTGTTTAATCTGGTCAGAAAGGCAATCTCTCCCGCTCTACACCAAAGCAGATTAGGAGCAAACAGCAGAGCGGTGCAGGTTGGATTTGTAAATGAACTGCTGGAGGGGTGAGTGGTGGGTGGGGTGGGGTGGGGTGGGGGGTAACCCTGAATACCACATTCGATTAAAAAACTGGATTATTAGAAGGAGAAATCGAATGGGGACAGAATTAACAAAAGCCTGCACAAGTGCTTTGTTGATTTATTTCATTTTTTTTTTGGTTGGGTTTTTTTTTTACTTGAAGTGAGCGTGATGGGTGAAGCCGAGTGGTGGTGGAGAAGAAGGGGGGGGGGGGGGGGGGGGGGGGGGGGTGCAGGACTGGGTAACACTTGGCCGGACCCCTCCTCGTTGAAAAACAGATGCCGTAAAGCAGCCATGACTCCGGACACGTTACACTTGAAATAAAGTGCGTTTTATTTAACTATGATGCAGAAGGAGTGCACTTACGAGTAAAACAAGTTTAAAAAAAAAAACAGTGGAGTAAAGAAATGCTTTTCCAAGAGAGGGGTTGTTGTTTTTGTGTTGGCTTCTTTAGACATCTGCATTCTCACACACTCACAAACAAACACACACACACGCACACACACACACACGCGCAGTGTGGAGGCTGGAGTTATGCTCAAGTGTTACCCGTTGACCCGCTGGTTTGTCTGTGCGTACGTTGCGTGGCTACGTGTCCGAGTCAAAGGGGGAGGGGGGGGAGAGAGAGAGTAGGGTGGAGCGGGGGGGGGGGGGGGGGGGGGGGGGGGGGTGGAGGTGTAAGTTGCTCTATCTGGTCTCTCACCTGCTGTGGTGCACTGCTCAGGCCTCCCTGCCTGGAGGTTAGCTCAGCTGGGATTGGCAGACTCCATGCCTCCTCAATAAGAGGGAGCATTTTACTTTTACCCTGGGGGCTACTGAGCTGGGGGTTACTCAACTGAGCCTAGGGGAATGGAAAACGACGTGAAAAAACAAAAAAATAAATAATAAATAAATAAAAACACAAGGCTTTTTTTTTTGTTTTTTTTTTGAAGGAAAAATAAAAAACGATGACCTCAAAACAAGGAAATGATCAGCAATGGTAAATAGATAAAAGGTTAGAACACAAGTGAAGCTAGGCTGGAAGCGATGACTTGTGGCTAACGCCGTGTGCAGCATCGACCACACGAGGAGGCACCTGGAGGACAATCAGCGACAGTGATCCCAGACACAGTCGACCATTAAAACGAGCCGCTGAGCTCGTCTTAATGCCATGGATTTATGCTAACTGGTGGTGGGAAATGCAACACTCCTTCATAAATATGTAAAGGAAAAGGACATCGCTCGGACAACAACAACAAAAAAAAAAAAAAAAACATAGATGAATAGATTAACACATGGAAGGTCAAGTTTGAACCGGCTAGCGTTAGCTTCCCCGTGAATCAATCTGTCTACGCGTGCATTTTAAGTTGCATATTAAGTGTCAGCGCTGTCTACACGTTGTGTCACTAATTGCATGTCCTCTACCCACACGGGACAGCTTTATGGGGAAGCTGGTTCACCAGCGTTGGGAACAGAGTGACATTAAATAAAACCGCAGCGTCTGCGAGCGAACACTTTTACGCCGGCTGCAGAAATAACTTAGCAGGACAGCTGTGATGCTGCATCCAGACAGCCATTGCACGGGTTGCCTCTGGCTTTGACCCCCCCCCCCACCCCATCCTCCACCCACCTGCAGGCATTTGATGCGGTGGGTCAGCGCGGTGGTGTTGGTGCAGCCCTTGCTGCGCGTGGCGTTGATGTAGCACTTGATGGCGTCGTGCGGCTGGTTGCAGGACTCGTACAGCGTGCCCAGGTCCATCCAGGCGGCGGCGTGGCTGTGGTCCAGCTGCACGGCGCAGATGTAGGCCTGCAGGGCGTCCATGGGCTGGTTCTGCTGCTGGTACAACACCCTGAGGGGGGTGGAGGGTGGGGGGAGAGAAAGACCGGGAAATGAGGAGGAATTGATGATGAAGATGGAGAGGAGAGATGAGCAACGTCTGGTTTTGTTTTCATGCAAAAACAGAATGTTAAATGATGACTTTCCTGCAGCCTCCACTGAACACATTGACCCTTACCCTATGGAGCACCAGGTGTCTGCACTGGCCTCTGATTTGTCTATGGATTGCCGATAGGAGATGAAGGCGTCCTGGACCTTCCCAATACTAGAGTAGCACCTGCAGGAGACACGGGCCGTAAGCGCTGTGCTACAGACATGGAAAACATTTGTGTGTGTGTGTGTGTGTGTGTGTGACGTACCTGCCAAGGAAGTACCAGGTCTGTCCAGAGTTGGGTTCGGCCTCCAGAGATTTCTGCAGACACTGGATGGCATAGCTGTCCCTGCTGGATCTGTCCCCGAGCTGCTCCACCGTGTGATGCATCCAGCCTGGAAAAGACGCATTAATAACAAACTAAATAAAAGTCCCCCCCCCCCCCTCCAAAAAAATAAAGATATGCTTCTGTGCTCGCTCTTACCTAGCTGCTGCAGGGTAGTGGCCTTCACCTGTGCAGGAAGATCCTCCGTCTGCAGAAGGCTCTCGTAGGCCTCCTTGGCAGCCCGGTATCTCTTCTGGATCACGAGGAGTGGACCACAGGGAGGACAGCGAGAGGGGCGAGAGGAGAGGATAAAAACACACATCTTGAGTCGTTTCAACAGCCTTTGAGTTGTCCCAACACGGCACGAGCAACCCGACACAGCCGGCTAGCGCTACTGTACTTCTCCACTGAAACCAGCAGGAAGAGAGAGGGCGACCACCGGCATACAAAAGAGGGGGGGGGGGGGGGATTTCTTGTTTCCGTGGCAACCCCGCCGATCGGCTGAGAGTAATCTCCTCTCCCCCTCCCGTATGCCACCCACTCATGCGCCCTGCTCCCTTCCTCAATTTGTCAGCACCTGGTTCAAAATAGACCCCTAAGAACAGGGCTTTCCCTCCGCATTCGGATGCCCCGTGGCTCCACAGGGCCGGCCGCTTTGTGAGCCGTCGCCTTGGACGGCGTTCAATCGACGCTTATTT
Organism: Pholis gunnellus; assembly: GCF_910591455.1. NCBI lineage: Eukaryota > Metazoa > Chordata > Actinopteri > Perciformes > Pholidae > Pholis > Pholis gunnellus. The sequence goes on from NC_136551.1 coordinate 5,262,959, forward strand.
TCCTCAGTTACAAATGACGGGGCGCCAAACGAAACGGCTCGCAGCCCTTTCGGGAGAACAACTGGAGCAAATAGAAGAGCACTTACCTGAATCTCATACAAATGAGCGATGTGGAACTGAACTGCAAGAGGAGGAGAAGAAGAGGAAACATGTTAGGTCGAGGTTATTTGAGAGGAGAGTCAGTCCTCCACTTGGTCTTTTACTTCTTTGAAAAGCAGTGCTGCGCTGCAAATAAATAGGTGTCGGAAAGCCACGGTTGCCCGTTTTAATGTAACGGACCAGATAGGTAGCTGCGCTCCTGGCGGCACCTTCCTTTGTCTGGAGCGCTGCAGTGTCTGATCTAAGCTGCCTGAGTGACTCTCAGCAGATGGAGAGAGAGAGAGAGGGAGAGAGAGAGAGAGAGGGGAAGAAAGACGGGGGCTGCCCTTGCTGTGTGTGTGTGTGTGAGAGAGAGAGAAGAGGAATGAGGGGGGGGGGACACACACACAAAGAGGCAAACAGCTAGACGCTGGTGCAAAAAAATAAATAAATAGAAATGGCTGCAGTTTTCTAGGTCGCTGGAGAAGATGCAGCTGTTATTTACACGTAAATTGTCACATAGCCTGAGCCACTGTAAGCTATCTAACGGAGTTTCTTTTGACCGATGCTCTGAGGGAATTTGAGTTTATCCGCCCAAGGCTTTTATTGTGAAAGGTAAGGAGGCTTTTATTGCGAACGGTAAGGAGGCTTTTATTGTGAAAGGTAAGGAGTTTGGACTAGGCCGAAAGAACTAACAAATATGCCGTCTTGGTTCCACATATGTCCGTTGATGCCTATTTAAGGTGCGAACACGCCAAAAAGATCAATCTAGCTCGCTTCAAAAAGCTGCTTTATTCGAAGTGTAAAACTGTTCAGAAAAACATGTTGACGTGCGAAATAATCACACGAAGAAGAAACAAAACGGGCTATGTTCTCGACCGGGCGCTTTCTGTTATGAACAAGTCAATAAATAAGAAGGGTGCTTACTTTCAGCTTTGGACAAAGTGCAGGGGTTGGAGTCAATCAAAGCCAGCTGAAAATGCTGAGACAACACGGGTAGGAATCAGTAAAAGCACGCAGTAACACATGGCGATAGAGCCCCGGATTGTGCGTTAAAGCTTTTTTTCGAGGGGGGTGTGGACCGACCTTTAGGCTTGACTCGTAGTCTGTGTTGACCTTAAACATGAGACCCAGGCGCAGGTGGATCTCCTTGGCCCGGGAGAAACCCGGGTCAATGTACAGCACCTCCTGGAATGCTTTGATCGCCCTGCGGAAGAAAAACACATTAAAGAGAAGACATCGGATGATCGCGGACAGTCGAGGAGCCGCGTGCGGACGGCTGGTACTCACCACTGAAAGGCATTATAGTGGAAGTAGACCATTCCCAGGCCGTACAGAAAGGCTGCATTCTGGGTAGGATGGAGAGAGGCGCAAGGGGCGTTATGACAAATAGCTACAATAAAGAACAGAATACAGATTTATAAGACTAACGGAGAAACCGAACACCCAGCTCGCAGTGTAATCAACTGTCTCGCACATATTTACATCACCCTGCAGCTACGCGGTTCAGAAAACAAACTAGTAGCCATCAGGCTCACCGCAAAGTGTCAACTGAACAGGGAAAGGAGCACAAAATGACTCCGACGTGAAACCTGAAACCGCATTTCACACCAGCGCGAAACCATACGTGCTTCCTGCGCAGGAGCGAGTGCATGCGTGTGTGTGAGAATATCACTAACTGAATGAGAACGTGTGTGTGTGTGTGTGTGTGTTCGTGTCGCTTACCTTCCAGTAGTCTGACTGTAAACTGTAGTACCTCTGGTATGCCGATAATGCTGTAATAAAAAAAGACGGAAGCTGAGAATCTATCAACGTCACCGAGGAAAGAGTGCACCGTCAGCATTTATGTCCAGCTGGATCTGAGCCAACTGCCCCGTCTCCAGAGGCTCGCACGCTCCGGACAAAAACGTGCGAGGAGAACATGACTCGACGAACCACTGGAGTGTGTGCGAGTGTGTGTGTGTGTTGGGATTACTCACCTTTCGGGTAATCCTCCAGGAGGAGGTTGAAGTGGCCAAGCTGGCAGAATAACTCCGGCTCCACTTTGCCCTCGGCCTTCAGGATGAGCGAATCGTAGCAGCGAACGGCCTGTGGGGAGAACACACACACACGCGCACACACATAAAAGTGTCTCTCAACTGTGTGTGTGCACCATACACGTCTGTACTATGTTAAGAACAGAAACATGGGAGGGAGGGGGGGGGCAGGGCTAGAGAGAGAAAATCACTCAGAACTTTTGAAAGTCACAGCATGGCTAACGTCAGCTCCCTAATTCTGGCCGCGCATTCTTTTCAGCAGATAAACATCAGCCTCAGACTAACTAACTGGAATGAGCTTTACTGCAGATAAGGACTTGTGCTGAAGGCATTCCCCCCCCCCCCCCCCCCCCCAAAAAAAAAACTTCCATGAAAGATCTTTCTGCCCTGATAAATAAATACAAAAAAGTCGCTGCTGCGTCTTCACTCTAAGATCTTAAGTAAGTTAAAGGGCCATTCCGACGTTTCCAAAGAGCAGCGACACCAACAGACGAAAGCACAGTAGAGAAGATGAACAGCCGACACCGGTCCCTTAAAAAGGTATCCGTTAAAAGAGAACACGTGTTGTCCAGGTCACCTCCCACACAAACTTGAGAAGGAGCGACTCTGCTACTTATGTTCCTCGGGTGCCACACTGAGATCACACCAAAAGGTGGACTCGGCTGGTCAATGTGCTGCAAATCAAAGCCAAAGAGAGAGTCCTAATACCCAACATGCATCTCTCTTGGCCTCCCTCGCCCGGACGAAACACATGCAAACACGGGAAGAACATGCAAACTTCACCAAAACCGGCACCAGTCGCCCCATCGCGGCCATTAAACTCAAACTCTTCTTGCTGCAGAAAGCGTAAACAGACATTCTCACGAAAATAAAGAGCACACTCGCCTTCGAAGCTCATCTCCCGTCTAGCTATCCCAAGTTTACGTCGCTGCCACCTCGTTACTGGTGGTGACCCAGTTCTGTCACAAACGTTGAACACACAGTTATGTGCATGCAGATAAAGCGGCAGCGCAGCGACGGGGCCACAAGTGCCAGACAGGGTAGTCACTCAAAAACTAACAAGCTGCGAGCAGAAACCGTGTATGGAATCTTACCACACGCCTATATGGATGGCAAAGTAAAGCCCATCATTCTGTTTCTAAGACACCAATGGTGTCTTTGCCTATAGGCCTCGAGCAAGGCACAGAATAACCCACATGTGCCGCAAAGCATGCACGACATAGGGACTGTACCGTTCAAATCCAGCCTGATTGCATTGATTGTGTTGCACACTGTCAAAGTCCTCCTTTCTGCCGCGTCTGCGCAGTCACACTTCCTAGGTATCCCACACCGTCTAGCGAGCAGATGCGCGGATGAGCTGTCAACACCATCTTCTCCAACATCATCCACTTGTTCAAGACACATACACGAGACAGGTGGAGAGGGTGTGTGTGTGTTTGCTCAGACTGAGTCTGTCTAACATGTAGCTTGGCAGCCCGAGAGCACATGCAGAGCCGAAACATGGGGGGGGGGGGGCGGCGGCAATGAAAGGTGTAAACAAAGGACGCCGACACCACTTAGGTCAGCGAGGGGACCACGTCTCTACAAAGAGCAAAGACCCGAGAGGACACTCGAGACACACGCGAACGATTCGGAGCCATATATTCAAATCAAACGGGTTATATAGCTATCGGTGTCACTCCGCCATGTCCCGCCATCTTGGACAGGCAGCCAGCCATTATAACGTTACTTGTAACGTTTGTCAACTCCGACTCCGAAACAGAAAGGACCACAGTGCGTTTTGGTGGAGCAGTGCAATGTCACGAAACAACCCAACATAACATAGCGTGTCCAAGGCATATGCTAAGCTGTATTTGGTGCACCCTGAAGGAGGCTACAACGTCACTTCCACCAACATTATAGCAGTTTGTAGACAGATAAACCTACATATGAGTTATTAGTGGCGCTGTAATGTATGCAACGAGACAACTTTTCTCATTTAAGTGCAATGTTTCAATGTGTTGCACAAAAACCGTGACGGCGTTCTGGTCGCTGGTGGTACAATTTGCAAAGTGCACAAGGATATAACGCTGCAGGGGATAACGTTAGCTATGCAAGCTAACGGAGAAGGGCGGTTGCCCAACAAACATTGACATATGTTAATACTAACAAGCCAGTTATATCAGGAGAGTCGTGGCTACTTGGCTAAGTGTGCCGCAGGTGCAGGGTCGCTGTGCGGCGGATGAGAGGAACTAACTAGCAGAGCTAGCTGAGTGGCTAACAGAGGGGCTGCGGCTAGCTGGCCTTGGTCTCCTTGTCTCCTTTGCGAGTGGGCCACTTTGCATTCAGTTACATTCGTTGAGGGCAAATGCATTGACTAGTTGTGAGGTTGTGGAGTAAATCCCGGGGATTAATTGCAAAAACACATCCAGTTTAGATTTGCTACCTTCATCAACAGGGCCTTCGTTCTGGCGCCATCTTCATGAAGCTTCTGAAATCCAAACAGTGAGCTGCAGAGCAAGAAGACAACATAGGCGGCTCAGAATCACTCGCAGAGCGGCTCGAGACACATTGTCGACATGCAAAAGGACAGAAAACAATTAATTTTCAGCGTGTGCATCTGTGTGAGTGCACGGGGCTACTATTCCGACCTGTCGATCGCGGCCAAAGTGTCCCTCTCCTGGGCTGTCAGTGTCGGAAAGTCCTCCTCGGTTTCACTCGCTTTTCCCGCCGCCATTTTCTTTCCCTCATCACCACTAGAAGAAGAAGCCGAGCCGAGACTCCGAGCAGCAGCAGCAGCGACGGCGAGAGACACACCGCACGATTGCATGGAAAAAAATCGCGGACGCGGAGGACAAAACGGGTTTGCTCCGCCGAAAATCAAAGACGAAAAACTGAGGAAAACAAAACGATCAAAAACTTTTTCCCAGGATGAAACGATGCGATTCGATATAGTAAATCCTTTCGGGGTTGGACAGAAGCGCTCTCCTCAAACGTCACATTTTTCATCACAAAGTGATATTGTCGCGCTATTTTGAAATACGAATAACTTGAGTACAGGAATCCAAGATGTGAGAATTTGACAGTAAAAATGCGTTTTCGGCCGCGAAGATAAAAGTTGTTATAATTGTGTCACCCAAGCGAACCCACGCGCCGCTCTAGCCACGCCCTCTCTCTCCTCTCCCGCCAATAGGAGCGTCCGGATCCCACCATATGACTTCCCTGCTATATAATCTTAAATAAATGTTCTTTAATACCGTGATTATTCTGTAATGTTTTATTCACCATGAGTAATACAATAAAATAAAAATATATTATTTTAAATAAAAAATAATAAAATACAATTCTAAAAAATAAGAATTTTAACATTCTTTAATCTTAAATATTCGTTTTCCCTCATGCAAACCACTCATCTTTAATACCATGATTATTCTGGCAACATATTTTAAAATAATTCATTATATGAACATGTGTGTCACCCATGTGCAATAAAGTGAAATCTTACTTTTCCTGAGAAATGTAATAATTTCCACTTGATAAAATATCATCTCCTATTCAGTAATATGCATTGACACTTGGTTGTTTGAAAGTTGCATTTTTTTTATATAAAGCAATAACGCTGTTAAATTGTACGAGCCTAATCGAGCGATTGCCACATGACGTGGCAGAGCGTCACGGTGTGGGCGTGGTTTAGAATTGTCAACATCCTGGTGACATAACCAGTTTTTCCAAAATGGCGACGGTGGATCACATAGAAGGTTGGTGATTTTGTTTGTTGTGCATACAGGCCTCATTACCCCAATAAACAGTTGAAATTATAACTTTTTTCCCTCCAGCAATAATGGAATTAGTATCCTTCTTGTAACTGTATATATAAACATTAACCTATAACAGTTAATGTGCAGGATATCGAATAGGTAGCCATTTGACGCTAGCTGGCTAATTATAGCTTCCCAAGTCATACAAAGAACAAGCAGCACTCACAGCTGAGCTCTTATTTCTGAAGGGCCAGTGCGACACACATAATTGTGATCGATGACTTCATACGTTTTGTTGCTGCAGGACAGGACGACCCGGAGAGTGAAGAGGAGGTCTACGAGGTCGTGGACCTGACAGAATATGCCCGGAGGCACCAGTGGTGGAGTCGGGTGTTTGGGAGCAACTCCGGCCCGATGGCTGAGAAGTACTCTGTGGCCACCCAGATCGCGATGGGAGGGGTGACTGGATGGTAAGGCACGAGGATTCATCTTCCAAAATGACACACACCTGTCTGAATACACTCAATAAGGCTTGAGGATCTATCATTGATTGATTGATATGTGTTTCTCTCAACAACATACAGGTGTGCTGGTTACGTCTTCCAGAGAGTTGGGAAGATCGCTGCGACCGCTGTTGGAGGAGGGTTCCTTCTTTTACAGGCAAGCGGACCCAAATAATGTTTTGAAAGTGCATCTTTTTTTTTGAATATGACTGGCCATGCCAGCTGCACAGCATGCCGCTCAGCTGGTCTCCTCTCTCCAGCAGAAAGACCAGCACATTGTGTGTTAGCCGGGCTCGAGAGGAACGCGGGCCACCTGGACGCTGCGATGCCGTCAAGTGTGTTAATCAGGTTCCCATTTTACACGTCGATGATCATTTTTGTTCCCCCGCCCCACAGATCGCCAATCACAGCGGCTACGTGCAGGTGGACTGGAAGAAGGTGGAGAAGGATGTGAACAAAGCAAAGAAGCACCTGAAGAAGAAAGCGAACAAAGCAGCCCCCGACATAAACACGTTCATTGAGGAGGTAAAGGTACCTGTAACCAAGCTTGCTCTTTGTTTCACCCTTTCTCTTACTTGACTGTCGTTTACTTTTGTTGTATTAGAAAAAAAGCACCCATAACATGTAATTGTTAAGAACTAAGTGTTTGTTTTGGACGTCCTGGGTGTTGGTGGCGGAGGTTTATTTCTTTATCTGCAAACCAGCAGTTCCCTCTAGTGTACAGTCGACCACACTGCACCCACTAGACACATTAACGATACATTTTAATACCCGTATGTATGTTTTATGATACATGAAATGGTCTTAAACATGTAGTGTTGCAGTCGATTAATTAAACTGGTTAATACAGTATGATGCTTCTAATCTCTTATGGACTCACTCTCCTCCTGCGCAGGCCACAGACTTTATAAAGAGGAACATCGTCATGTCCAGCGGGTTCGTCGGCGGCTTCTTTCTGGGTCTGGCCTCCTAGTGCCGCTGCACGCGCCGCAGCCTCCACTTACTGTGAATCACACCACTACATCCGGTCACTTTCCTTCCCTTGCTGTTTGCCTCTCGGGGGCTGGGGGGGGGGGGGCCCCCATGTGGGCATCCATTCACCTTTTTAACAACAAAATGAAAGCATGATCTGTTGTATTAACGGTGTAACATTGTTCTACTCCCCCCTGTTTCAAAACAATCATAGCTAATGAGTTCCTTTTTGGAGTGTGTCTGGGTTTGATCATACTGTGACTTCGTTCCGTGGGACCCGTAACGGATCGATGCCAGACTGCTGAATGTGTCACGCTGCCACAAACGAGCACAGCGTCCTCGTCGCTTTTGAGCCGAGTTTGTCCATTAGCCAACCCCCCTTTTTCAGAGGTGTAAAGACCCACACACACGGGTACATATTATACAAACATGGAAGGCAGCAGAGTGGGAAGTTAACACCATCCCCTAGTCTAATAGCTGTGAAGTTGATGTGCCTATTGAAGCGAAGCAAACGCAATTCAGTTTTTTAGTTGGCTGGGGGGGTATTTGTCCACCCTGAGCAGGAGTTATTAATACATAATAACACATATGAGCATAAATCACAACTAACTGTTACATCTGTGAATGTGCTCTCTCTCTTAATATTAAATACAGACCCTTTTATTCCCATAATCCTCAGCTCCACGATGCCTTTTTAATGACCGGATGAGCAGCTGCTGCACCCTAATTACCACAACAGCAAGCCAGACACCGGTCCCGGCATTGAAGAGCATAATGGAGCAGCGGTCGGGACTAATACGCCCTTTGCTATTGTCATCGCATGGCATTTAGAGACGCTGCAGAGTCGTGCGTGTTCACATCATCTAGATAGGACAGCCACACATTAGAGTCCACTTAATTTGATCACGAGTTGCTGATGAGTTTGTTTTTTTTTGCCTTTTTCTACCAGTGCAATATACCAGTTACATACAGAAGTGTTTTTTTTTTTTTAAGAGCTTTTTTGTATGCGCATAATCCCTCATTGTTTCCATTTGATGTTATTTTGTTATGAGCTGTATGAATTTGGTTGTGCGTGTATCTTTTAAAATAAAGATTGTTTTCATCTAGAAAGTGTTTTTTTTTTATATATATATATATATGTAAATATATAACCTAAAATGTAGCTGGTGACCCACAGATTCAACACAGCTGCTTGGAAGGGGATCATTGTTTTGAATTATTTGATCATGCAGTCAAACCTCCTTTTTTGCTTTTATTTAAACAACTATAAATGACAAATATATAAACAGCGGGACAGGTGTATGTATGTATAGTGTAGTATAGTATTTACAAGAGGTGGCACCTACGGAGTAGACGACCTGGTAAACTGGGAACACTAGAACGGGGAAAGTCGGCCACAAAGACTTCCTGCATTTAAGTTAAAAGAAGAAGAGTTAAAAAGGCCAGAATGTGACTCTTTCATTGAAGGGAATATTCTGGAATCCTCTCCATTTCATGTTTTGAAAAGAGTTTAAGAAAAAGAAGATGTTTGGCTTTGCTCTTAAAAAGAAAAAGATCTTTCCGTGGTGGCATTAAAGTCTTGTGTCCGGTCACTCAGATGGGCATTTTGAGGAGGGCGCACTCTGTCAGTAGCGTCAGGGTGGTGATCATGTATCTGCTGTTGGAGATCTGAAATAAAAAGAAACAATAGATTTAGTGTAAGAGTCTCGTGGAAAACAATGTTCTCATGAGAACAGTCGTCGGGTGGTACCTTCATCCTGCCGCTGGACTTGGCTGAGCCCAGAGCTGTGGAGACCTGGTTCAGGCTGCCCGCTGACAGATCCAGCCGGAAGTGTCTGTAGAAGTGGCTCTTCAGCCCCTGCATGAAGCTCGTCACCTCCTCAATGTCGATACAGTTCTCCTCCTCCTCCTCCTCCTGCCCTCCCCTCTTCTCCCTCTCCTTTCTCACACTGCTCCACAGATCCCAGGCGTCCTCGGGGTTAACCGTGTAGGTGACCTGCAGCGCCGGCACAGCCGGAAGAGTCCAAATCATTTTGAGGTGCTGGATGCTGGACTCCGTGTGGCAGTTGGTCCACAGTGCCATCAGCCACTGTAGGCTCGTGTGGCTGATTTCCAGGGGGCCAAAGCAGCAGTCGAAGGACTGCTGGAACCAGGACTTGACCAATGTCGTGAGACCCTCGGCCCCACTGCTGCCGAAGAGCGGCAGGCAGATGAAGTATTCCGGAAGTGAGCGCAGGTACTCGGGGTTGCCGTTGACGCAGGTCAGCCAGCCGCTCCACACCGTCTTCTGTGGCTCGTCCTGCCCGGCAAACAGCGGCTTCGAGTGGATCTGTGGTGGGGGCGAGCGAGGGAAGAGTCAAGACCATAACACCGGAGGAACACATTGACACCACCAGCCTGAAAGGTGTATCTCTGCCTCTATGGAATCCTGTGCCTACCTGTATGAGGACAGTCTCAGCATCGTCGTCCGACTCAGTCATCCCCTGCACCAAAGAGATGGAGACCCTGAAGGCCATCTGCGGGCCAAACACCTCCACTGCCAGACCTCGCTGCTTCCCTGCAGCAACGAACGCGGAGAGCTGCCTGGAGTAGCTCTTCAGCTGGGTGTGTCTGAACCGATAGAGAGGAGTGACGTACGACAGCTGCCACTCGGTTTTCATCAGCAAGGCCAGCTGCTCCGGATTCACCTTCTCCTTTGACAAGGAAAGGAGAGGATGGAGACGATGAGCATTCTGGGTACCGGCCTGCTACTGATCACGCGTGTTAGAGGGAATGAAAACATGGAGAACAACGGCACCCGGGGGCCGACTCACAGTGATGTTGTTGGACTTCGGAGCCCTCCTGCTGGTGTTGAGCCTCCGTGCCGTCAGCGCTGGAGTTAAGCCGAGACGTGACGCAGCAGCACCTAAGCAGCTGCGGTAGGACAGCCGGTAGCTCTTACTTTTGCTCCGCCTCTTCACTGCAACATTGTTGAGGGGGGTTTTCGTCACACTGGAAATCATACACAGACCATCGCATCAGCTGGTGTTCATTGTTCCAGTTAGTAATAAAGGTAGTCATTGCAGTGCTCTTTATAGAGGAGACGGTGTTGAAATGATCCTTTATTTATGTGTTAAGCTGTAGTGACCATGGTCTTAAACTACATATTTTTACAGCCACCTGTTTATCCTACATGGGCTGAAGACTTAATGAAGTCAGTAGTACTAGTATTTTGGCTGACGACCATTGTGAAAGTAACAGGAGAACCAATCATCCAATGGTACATTTAGTTTATTTACTTTCCGAATTGAAAAGTGGAAGCAAACGATTCCTAAAATGACTTTTATATCATTGAAACAGATTTGTACCTTTCGTGAAAACCAAAACAAAGTTAAACTACTCGGTTATTGAATGTAATGTGGCCTTAGAGCGGTTAGCATCGATGCTATATAGGCCGTAAAGCTAATACATTGTTGACAAAAGTATGCTTTATTTGTTTTTACGAAGGAAAACATACTTACGTATGTATATTTTATGTATAAAATAATATATGAAGTACGTAATAAGATAGAAGTTCTACCTGTTATGATGTCGCTCCATGTCTGGCGTACTGATCGGCCGAAGCAGACAGAAACCGGAAACTGATTTAAACATCGCGCTTTCCCAGGAGTCAGCGCGGTTACAATCAGCCAATCACGTCGATCCAAACAGGAAGTGGTGTTTTTTTTTTTTTTACAAACACATTTTTCACAATAAATGAAATATAAAATTGATTAAGTAATGTATACAAATAAACAAGGTAACGCGCGAGAATAAAAATCAAGTGAAAGTAAAAAATAAGCACACAAATTATAAAATAAAACGATTTGTCACCGAATCTGAAATTATGCAACGTAATTGTATTGCTATTATTATAACGGAGAGACATCACACAATTCGACATTATTCAAGAAATAAAATACTCTTTGTTCTGTTGCATTTTATACCTTATTAACCTTGCATCACACCTTTTTTGGTGTGACACTGATCAATCTTTTGGACAGTCAGTAAATTAAAGTTCAACACTGCTCTAATAAAGATATGTATGGTTAAATAGATCATTTTAAATGGTTGGAATATAAAAACCATTAGTGTTTCAGATGAGTCTAACTGTTACTTAAGAAAGAACACCAAGCGTTAAAGCGTTAAACCCACCGAAGAAACTGCCAGTCCAAGCCTTTTTATTTCTTTTTGACTTTTTGTAGCTGTAATTATGCACAAATTGAGCAGAACATATCAAATTATTCTGCAATGAGCTGCTCCTTTCCTTTTCATGTGTGTCTTCTTTTGATGTTGGGGGTTGTCACCTACTTCAAATAACACCTCAATATCAGAGAACAGAGAACAGAGTGAATGCACTGTACGGTAACATACTGAAATCATACAGTATTATTGTACAGCTTGAAATGTTCTATGGCAGAACAGGAAATCAAAAAGGTCGACTGAAGTTTGACAAGTGACTGATTCCGAGCAGCAGGGATGTTGGAGGACATACACATTGGATGAAATGTGCGGATACACGTGTGTGTGCGTGTGTGTGTGTGTGCTTGTGTTACTCACAGTATGTGATGTCACCTTCCACCTGGGGACAACAAGTCTCCTTGGAATGACTGTAAGTTAATGCACACATCTTCCTAAGGGACACAAATAAACGTATGTATTTGTGTTGGTGTGGTGTTCACTGGCTGCCAGTTTCACATGCAACCACCAAAACCGTTCCCCTCCCTGTTACCATGGAAACTGTGCCCCCCCCCCCCCCCCCCCCCCCCAGGTGCTTCCCCAGTTGTCTTTTCTTACTCTCACTTTATAGCATTCACTTTCCTCCATTTGTGTTATCTCTCATCTTACATGTTCCCTTACTCTAAATGTGTCAGAGCCTCTGTTTGTGTGTCGTTGTGTCTTTTTTTGCAAGCACCAGTGTGTTGAATGGAGAGCTGTTCAATAGCACATACATTACAGTAAGATGACCACATCGACAGCCAATCGGATTATCGGTAGCTGCAAGTGGGGGGGGGGCTTCAACCAATGGGGGAGGCTGGCAGATGATGTGTGAGCAAAATAAAAAAGGGGATGCAGAGTGTGCCATAGGAGTACAGCGCGCTCTAGTGGCACCAGATGTCTTTGTGTATTCCTGTCTGGATGAGTTCACCTTGCTGCTGCAGAGAACCTCTGTTGCCTTGTGGGGTACTTGTTTACGTATATCCCTCCGTTTTTTATTATTTTGTCTCCAGTAGGCACCGGGGGAAAGGCTTGGCTGACTTTTCCTCAGTATTCAAATTATTTTTATTAAATTGGTAGTCTGCTTTAATCTTGAATTTGAATATATTAGGGCGATTCTATTTCTATGGTTTGAACATTTCGCATTGCTTGGTCAAACTAAATATACCTACATATATTTCAAATGGTTGTCACACGCATGAAATTATTATTTAGATTTGTATTTAATCATACCATTGAAACTTCAACCACTCCAGCAACGTATGTCTTATTTTTGTGGGAGAAAATGTACAAAGTATGTCTGTTGGTAGTGGAAATGGACAAGGTCTTACTTGAAAACTGAATAATATATATTTACATAATAATTGTAATTATGAACTTCTGAATTATGTGGAGTGTTCCATAGAGACAATTCAACATATATGAACAGATTCTAGTTCATAATATTCATGACAAAGAGGGTAAAATGGATCAATTGTTGCATTAGAAAGTGATATTTAGTACATTGATTTCAGTTTATTCTCATGTTATGTTGTAATGCACTGTACTTCATTGGAGGATGTCCAAAATGGAGCAGTGTGATTCCTTTCATCACCTCCAGGGGGCATCACCAACACATCTCAGGGCCGGTCTTCCCACACCTGAGGTAATTCCACCTGCGTCCCTGCACCTGCCCCGCACCTGCAGAAAGATTACATGAAACTAAGTAAATCGACTTAATCCTCACATGATTACACACTAATCTCCCTTTTGCACGGTTCTCCTGGTCCCTTTTGCCAAAATGTTACTCATTTCTTAAGAGTAAAGGCTTAAGATTTGCTGGATATCATATCCTTTCCAGTGGGTAGAGTTGAAGATCATAATACCTCAATCAAATGTGTCACTTTTCCCCTTTTTGTGAAATAATATAGACTCTAAACTGTCCCTCGTTTTTGCAGATGGGGTCCCTTGGGAATATGCAATCTTCTTTTTCCCTACCATGTGGACAATTCCATCTGTTTATTCGTGCAGCTGACAGTCACTGTGTGGGAAAATACGTTACACTGTCGGAGGAGACAGCAGAAGAAGGAACTGCATAAGAAGGCTGACGTAAGGTGATGGAGGGGGTTTTGGATGGTCGACGCTTGCGCGGGGATACGGTGAATGCAACCGTTGGAGGAGGATTAGGAAACTGCGCCTAAATCGGACCCCCGCTGTACGCCATCTTGGCTCGAGCGCCGCTACAGTGCGAGTCTGGTCCGGACCATTTCGGCTCTGACCGGACCAGTTTCCTGGACGATAGAGGGAGGAGCCTGGCATTTCTGGAAGTCGGAGGAACAGCCAGTCAAAGCCAGCCAGCATCTGAAGCCAGCGATAGGAACCGAAGCAACGGTGGACTAAACGGGTCCAGGCTGCTGTGTTGGAATATAATTTTAATATTCGCAAAGCACAGACGTTGTGTGCTGCAGAGTTAGTCGTCGACATGCACGCGACGGTCTTCCATTTGGGCTCGGGAAGCTGAAGCATATCGCAGCCAGGACACATTACGTTGTCGGTGGGATAAGCCATCTGTGATACAGGGTGTGTGTGTGTGCACAGCGAGCTCATATTAAACCCAGCTAGCCAACCATTTGTCGAGGTTCTCCGTTAGCTTGCGGTGCAGGGAGCATCTTGGTCGGTGCGTAACGCCTCCGTGGATGCTACTGCGGGAGTCCTGTGTCTGGCAGAGGTACACACCCGAGGCATGCAACGAGCGAGGACATCTCCACACCCTGGGGTCTGCTCTGTGGGCACTATTTAGCTTAGCTCGCTGGCTAGCCAGCCTACCAGAAGGTGGGGCCGCGGAGTGACAGCCTCTTGGACGCCAGCTAATGTGGCTAGCCGGCTAACTTGGGACTCTTTCAGCGGCCACAGATTTTTCCTGTCACCAACATTTTTTTTTAGCCCTAAACAAGAAAATACAAAATTCGCGTGGGTGTGATATCTTGAGGAGAGCATCCTCGTTTTACCTAAATGACCATGGCGGACGACGACGTGCTGTTCGAGGATGTCTACGAGCTGTGCGAGGTGATTGGCAAGTAAGTACCCGTCGTTAAACACGTCCATTGTTTGCTTGTCTCTGCTTTATATATTTTTTTTTTTACCGCATTTTCTCTGTTGTGTACACTGTTCTTATGTGCTGGCCCTGCAGGTTTTTTTCAAGGGGACTCTCGTGCACTGGGCTGGGTGGGTGAGGTGAGGTCGCTCCTCAAAGTGCCATTTGACTTTATATATTTGGTTGAATAGCATGCACACAGTTACCCTTTTTTATATATATATATATATTATATTATATTATTATATATATATATATTAGGAGTTGCAGACCGTGCCTGCCATCACGACTGTCTCTCTGACTGCAGGTTCAATAGATGGAGTAGCACATGTCTTGGTGTTCCTCTACCGTACAGTTAGCTGTCATACTTTGAGGCACAGGACATGTGGGAGAATCATCTGGCTCCACATCTAAAATGTCTGCAGGCAGGATTGTCGTCCTCCTAATCCCCCTGGTGTGACAGCAGCCAATCCTGCATATGCATCCTCCTAAAATGTGTCAGTCAGAGGAGGCATAACTTTTTCCGATGCACCAGTGAGGTAGTTATGTTTTCATAGGAACCAGGAGACCAACAGAAGCACATCTAAACCTGCAGAGGCAAAAGTTCCCGGTGCTATGAATATTAAAAATCGCAGGCCCTGTTCTAAATCCTGGGACTTCCTGTTGTCTTTGTTACTAATTGATGGATGGACCAAGACCTCTAGAGTCCCAGTACCCGGTGCGTGGAGCCACTGGGGATGGCTAGTGCGGAAAATGGTGCAAACCATCTTCAATTTGTGAATGATGGCTGAAAACATGTTTACTTGGCTTGACCCTAGCCGTGGATCATACATTTGTGTTCTTTTGATAGTTTGTTTTATCCACCTTAGCTGTCAGGTGACCATGTAAGGTGTGCAATAGATTGCCAGCTTCTATATAATGTATTTCCTGCAAACATCAACCTATATATCCGGCATGCAGGGGTTGATACAACCAGGCTGCTGTTTGGTGCTCCTTGCAGACGTAAACACTGATAAACGCAGTATTTGCCGATACTTATTGAGTGTTTGAGCAGTTGTGCATGCCAGGGTTATGGTCCCACAGTGCAGACAGGTCAGTAGAAGAGAACAGTAGTCTGTTTTAAGCTCAGACACATGCCACGATGATGTCAAAGAAAGGACCAGAACATCCCTCTCATCCTGCCAGGTCCTTTGTGAAACTGCAGCTGATGGATCAAGTGTGTTGAGTCCTGGTGTCTTGGGATGTGTTGCAGGAAGAAGGGAGGAGGGGAGGAGGGGGGAATCATTTTTCCTCAGCCTTGTGGTGGGAGGGGAAGGGAGGCTGAGGCAGATCAATGGAGACAAGTGGAGTTGGGAATGTAATGGCCCTGAGGCTAAGGATATAAATAATGCCAGCAGGCATTGACTGCAGCACTCTGTCGTCTCCCACTCTGTTTTTAACCACATGTTGTACTGTTAGCACTACTGTAGGCAGCCGAAACCCGAGGAAGTTAATTAATTCACATTTGAAATGGGAATGCTTTGTAGCTACAGGAAGCCATCGTAACAATTCTTCTTCTATGTTTGTTATAACGAGTTGGTCCTTTACCTCCTGACATAAAATGTAAGAGCTGTCGTGGTGATTTGTTTCGCATCGTTGGATGATCCCGGTGCTGTTGTACGCTCGCGTGCCTCCTGCTAACCTTTTGACCTCGGCTCCTTTCAAACTTGTGCATAAACCCTATTATCCAGTCTGGCCCTCCTCCTCCTCCTCCTATTGTTGCTCAGAGAAGATGTCTATTATTGTCCCTGATCGGCTTGTGTTGGAGAGGAGCAGCCTGGCTGGGTGGGATAGAGAGCACTGGTCACTGTTTATCTCCTCTGAACTGGGACCGCACAGAGCGCCATGTTTAGGGTGATTTCTACTGAAAGACGGTTAGTAGTTTCATTTAAAGAAAGCTTTTCTGTATCAAGTAATGTTGACATCTTTCATTTGATCCCATTTCCCTGATGGTGTCTTCCTGATTGGCTTTTTATCAACGATTGTTTTTAAGGTGCTGTGTGAATGCACACTTTAGTACCAACATAAATCCTTGTCTCCTTGTCCAGTGGGCTCCTTTCCTCCTTAGTCCCGCTTTTCCTCTCATTGTTTTTGACGGAAAGATGTGCTTTTGCAGCCCTGCGAGCGTAGCACGGTTTCAGAACCGAGAGCGAACGAACAAAACAGTCAAAACAGTTTTTTTTGGGAACTTTTAGCAAGTCGGACTCCTCATTCATCAGGGCTTATAGTTGCATGGCAACAGCGAGAGCTGCATATGTCTGTGTGGCACGGCTATAAAGAGACACAGGGACCGACTGATTCCACAGCTCATGCATGTGAACGTTCATTCCACTCCCCCGTGGTCATACTAGCCTTATTTCAACGGAGGAAGATCAAACGGGTCAGGTGTCAATTTCGACGTCTAACTGGATTAACTCCGTTGAAAGACGACGCGGTACGGAACAGAGCGGGCGTGGGCCGCGCAGGCCCCTGCTCATTATGTCTTCATTGTTTTGTCGTTGACATAGTAAATATGTGATCATGATGTGATGGGAGCATAATGCACTAAACCACAGGCCTGTTTCGGAGGGATTTCAGCTCTCGTTGAAGGGTTTGCAAAGCGCCGAAGCAATTGGATCCATTTCTGTCTATAACGATTGTGTGTGAAAAGGACTTAGGTTGTTGAGACGCACTGATGGAGTCACAGTGCTCTTTATTTCAGCCCTCGGGTGCTCATTAGAGCCAATGATGTCGGGATGTGCGACTCACTCTAAACCAATGAAGTTCTCAGCCTCCTGGCTTCGTCTGATTTGGGTAATGAAATTGCTTGGACGACACTTTTCAATCTTACATTTTCTTGATAGCTTTTGGTGGTGGAATGAAAAGTTCCCCCCCCAAAAACAGATGCAATCTTGAGCATACAAATCTAATCTTCCACAAAATGCTTTGCTGCAAGAAGGCCAACTTTTAGCATCTCCTACAATTAATCTTCATCTAATGTAAAGCAACATCTTAGTTGTCATTTATCAGATGTTCTAGTAGCTTCAAGCTAGTTTAACCAGCATATATATATATATATATATATATATATATATATATATAGCATCATTTCTGAACTGTGAAATATGTTTAGTATAATAAACTTAATTGTTTACTTGTACTAAAGCTCTTCCATGTGCAGTATGTGCTCCTACACGGCAGGTCGATAGGTGTGAACGGATGGTGTAAAGTTGAATCTTTCTTTCAGACTACAAGGCCAGGGACTCCACATGGTGGTTCAAACAAACCTGGATCCTCTCCTGGTTTATTTTTGTAGAGGAAAGGGGTTTTTATGCCAAAGCTTTAGAACCTCCTGAGGGTGTCTCTGCTCTAAATTTCAATTTGCAACCGGAATACTAATTCCCCCTACTAATATTCAAAGGGGTCTCTCATTTGCATAAGTAAGCACTCCGGATTATTGTTGCTGCTCAGACATTCACAGTGCTACTGTTGAACGGCACTGAACTTCGTTTAACTTGTGAAATTAACAGCTTGCCACTTGAGCTCATTTTGGGCAGTAGGGCAAACAGCACTTATCTGAGTGTCCCTTTAGATGTTGTTCCCCCCTTTTTAAAGCACGGGCCTCTGTACGAAGTCATGACCAGACGACCGTCAGCTCCGTGTGTCCACGGGCATCCTGAGAAACTCTTAATTATGTTTCTCACAGCTGCCCAATTTCGTTTTGGGGACAGACTAACCAAGTGAAGTACGCTAGCTGCTGGCCTCAGCTAAAGAGCAAAGTGCTGCTTTAAGCAAAGATGGTCGCTCTCAGGAGAGCAGGACCGGTGATGTTGAGTCTGCAGCTACAGATGTGTCCTCTCCCTGTTTAGGGGAGAGAGAGAGAGAGAGAGAGAGAGAAAGACCTGAGAGGAAATTTGGCTCATGGCCAGCACGGATGTTGAAAATGCACCTAATATCCAGTCTTTTGATTTACATGGAGCGGAGACTTGAAATGAGCCTCGGAGCACTCTGTAAAGATTGCCACTTTGGGCTAATGTTTGATGACTGGCGCTGTCGGATGTGAGCCATGTGTGGGCGTTTTGTATGAGCCCACTCAGCACAGCTGCAGTGATGTCAGTACGGCATGCGGCCTTCTCTGCTTCCTCACTCTCTCTCTCCCCCCTTTTTAACGTCGTAGAACCAGCCCCCATTCGGGGAATTGATTCTCCGTGCAGCTCCCGTGAATTGACAGCCAAGATTACAAATGGGGTTGATGCATAAAATCTGGCAGGTTCACCCAACCCCACCTCATTGCTTAATGGCGGTAATGAGTTTTATTGACACACATTAGATCGGTCTAACTTAACTCCCCCAAATATTCTCCCGTCAAACACAGATCTGAGACGGTGCAGCTCAGTGACCATGATGTAATAAAGGATTTTAAACTTTCCTATTTCATACGGTGGACATTTTTTTTCTTTGCTAGCTCCATCCTTGAAGAGCACCGAACGTTTCTACTTCAACATTACCAACACTTGAGTTTCTTGACCCGGTCCAGCACTATTTAAACAGATCCGAGACTATTGTAGGGTTGGAATGGGGCCGTCAGAAGTCCCAACATGCACCCAGGAAGCTTCCCACACATCCAATGTCCTTTTTTTAATAGGAAACACAGCTGCTACGGCACATCCACCCGGTGGGGGGGGAAAGGTCAGTGGGGTTGTCAGATAATTTGCAGGATTCCTGTGAACTCTGGAGGGAAGAGTGTTGTGTTTTACGGCTGCCGGGGCCCAGAGTGGGCACATGCTGCCTGCGTTTTGTTTGTGTGGGTTAATCATTCCAGCAGATGTGAAAGACAAATGTGAGAGCGAATCAGCTGCAGCCCCCGATCTCCCAACATGCACAGACACTCAAAGCGAATAGCTTTTACTGTTTGTTTGACACGGACGTCGGCACACAAGTTCATTTGCTCATTCAGTTCAACCAACTTTTAATGGCCACCACTTTGCCTTAGCAAAATGTGTGTTTTGTGTGTCTCCAGTAGCATTTGGTTCCGCCTCTGAGAGATGTAGAGACAGCTGTGTGTGTGTGT
Source organism: Pholis gunnellus (assembly GCF_910591455.1). Lineage (NCBI taxonomy): Eukaryota > Metazoa > Chordata > Actinopteri > Perciformes > Pholidae > Pholis > Pholis gunnellus. The sequence goes on from NC_136551.1 coordinate 5,282,683, forward strand.
GTGTGTGTGTGTGTGTGTGTGTGTGTGTGTGTGTGTGTGTGTGTGTGTGTGTGTGTGTGTGTGTGTGTGTGTGTGTGTGTGTGTGTGTGTGTGTGTGTGTGTGTGTGTGTGTGTGTGTGGCTGGCTCTCAGTGGGCCAGGAGACACAAAATGCGCACATGTCTCGGCTTTCAGTGGCCGTTACTGGTGCTTGGGCATTGTGAGATAGAATGATCGTATGCACCTGTGACAAAAATGAAATATAAGGTCTGATGGTTTCTGCATGGACAGGACTTCTGTGTTTATGTGAGGAGTATATGTAAGCCTCATTGCATTTATAACAAGAAACGTAACCGTATAATATCTGCCGCCCCATTGGTCCAGAAATAACCTGAGTTGGGTAGGTCTCCCTCGCTCAGGTCTCTATAATAAAGCTTTTATTTTAGCTTTTACAGCTGTGCTGCACACCACTGCTCTATAATTCCCACTGGCTACGATGCCTAGCTAACCACCCGCTGTAAATCCAGAGGCTGGTGTGTGTGCGTTTTGTATGTATGTGTTTCTCCTAAGTGCTAACAGAACTAAGAAATCACATATGCGCGGAGGTTTCTGTGTGTTTTTGTAGGTGTCTGTCACTAACTGGGCACGTCTGTGTTTTCAGGGGTCCCTTCAGCGTGGTGAGGCGCTGCATCAACAGGGACACGGGCCAGCAGTTTGCCGTAAAGATCGTGGATGTGGCCAGCTTCACCTCCAGCCCCGGCCTCAGCACGGAAGGTGAGAAACGCGGCAGGCCCGACGCCACCCGTGGCTGCAATTAACAAGAGAGGATAGCTGTTAGCAATGCTGTCAACCACAGAGACGTGCTTACATCTTTGAAAAGTCTAACCAACCTGTGTTGTGCAATACTGTTGGGATGCGGTAGCAAACAGAGAGTGTGTGTAATGGCGTTCTCACACGCAAATGTATGAGGCATAATGTCACACACACACGCTGCTGATGAATAATATGCTGCGACTGCTTTCCATTGGCTGCTTGTGTGGCGGAGTTGTGGTGGCGAGTATGCGTGAGATATTGAAGAGCGCCACGTCTCACCATGTGGTTTTGTGCTCCGTCATGCTGAGGTCTGTGTTTAAAAAAGGGATGGATGGAGACAAAAATCGTGTGTGTGTGTGTGTGTGTGTGTGTGTGTGTTGGGGCTCATGTTGGCGTTCGCTATGTGCCATCTGTGATGCCTCAGTCAGAGATCAGCCTGGTAGCCAATAACAGCAAGACAAGGAAGTGACCCATGGGAGGAGAAACCGTAGATGTACACTAGTGTCTCCTAAAAGCAAAGTCCTAAATATGTTTGGGCTTTTTGTATTAAGTATTGTTTGTCTTGACTGACCTAAATATTGAATGAATATCTATGTGCATCTCAAGGAATCCAGAAGGACAAACTGAAACCTTTTTGACGCCCTCATTTCTGACATTTAAGAGAAGAAATGAGGAAGTGGACACTCAATGTGGCAAGGTAGAGAACTGGAGTGCAGCCAGACCTGCAGAGTGGTTTCCTGGGACCTCATACCGTAGCTTATTAAGAAAGAGTCTGTGTCAGCATAAATGTGAGTGGAAAGGAAAAAAGAGGCAGAACTGCTACAAGCTAACAAACATTCATATTTATGTATTAATATTACTGTGTGTGTGTGTGTGTGTGAGCATGTGAGGGAAGTGGACAAACACATGATGAATGGTGTAATTAAGAGTTTGGGAGTATTGAACAAAAACAAACGAGGGAGTGTTTGGATTTGTAGAGTTTAATAAAGATTAATAAACATTAGAGCTCTATGGGGTTTGAACAATACATTAGTGCAGTTTGCAGTAATATTAGTTAGATGTGTTTTTGTACAGACACACTAACACCAGTGCATGACGGAGCATTTTTGACTTGTAAGCCGGGTTTTGTCCCACAGACATCAGAGGCAAAACCATCACGTACCAAACGGAGTGAAATGATTAAACACCGCATCCCACATCCTCGTCTAGCCCAGACCTTCCATGTGAGAGTGGATTTGGAACGGGCCCAGTTGACTGGTGTTGCTTTCATTCAGACGCTTCCAGGCCTCTCTGGCTCCCTCGCTCTGTTGCAGTGCTTCCCTCCGCTGCCGTGCGGACACACTGGGCAGCATTGTCACGCTCAAGAATAGATACTCAATGAGACGGGCGGAAGACGAGTGTAAAGGGGGGGGAAAATAATGAAGGGAGAGGAACAGTAGAATGGGAGCTCTGTAGTGGGGACACGGCGTCATTTCTCTGGGTTGCATAATGATACTGGTCTGTCACGACGCAACGAACACACACACAATAGACTTGCAGATGGGGAGTGGAGTGTGTAAATTAGGCTTTTATGGAGTAAGGAGCTCAACAACACTACATTCCTCAGCACTCGCCGTTAAATGTTTTACCACTTGTCTCTCCAGTTGTTGGTCATTTT